>NC_046299.1:14562500-14712500 GCF_004115265.2 Rhinolophus ferrumequinum | reverse complement strand
AATTGGGGTGCCCCGGGAACGGAGCGATGGGACAGCAAATATCCGGAAGCAGTTTCTTAGGAGTTAGTTTGAAGAAATTCACGAGATTTCCCTGTTCTGGTTAAGGAAGAGGAGCTCTGTCTGGAATGTGTTGGCTCATCTTGCTGTTTTCATTCTTGTCTTTTGAGAAAACCAGAAAATAAATTTGAGCCAAATTTGCCCATCCTGTTGGCTGTACTTTATAAGTTATTGTTGCTGAATGATTGGGAGCTGTCCATCAGTGAGGAGGGAACTTGCAGTTTACTTAAGAAATTGCATGTGTGACAAAAGCAGCTGGCAGAGTGTGGTCGTCCCCTGAATGGAGGGAGGGAAGGCAATTAGGGGGCTGCGTGGTTGGGGCTTTTTACTTGTCATACTGGAGGCTCGATGCTTTTGTTACCACCATGTAAAGGGAAATGGCAGGGTTTTGTTTTGGTATTAAGGGCCTTAAAGATTGCTGTCAGACACTTACACAGGAAGGCCGGATAAGTCCAGGAAGAGGGGCCACGGAGCAGTATTTTTAAAAAAGAAGAAGAAAAGAAGAAAATTCTCACTTTTTTGTTATCTTTAAGCTCTTCTAGCCGTTGTGTGTGTGGGGGGTGGTGGTGGTGGTGGTAATTGTCCGGTGTATTACCAGATTGCTTAAAGACCAATGTCATGACAACAGTCCTGTCGTGGGTTTGGAGATAAACAGCTGGGCAATTGGTCAGTAAATTAAAACCATCTCCTCTATGTTAGGTGCCCGGCTGCCAGAAAAAAACCAAACCTTTAGCACTGGTCTTGCTTCAAGCAAGTCAGGTCCAGGATCCCTTGGGGCAGCAGGGGTGTTTTCTTACCTGCATGCAAAGCGGAGTATGTGTTTGCTTTTGAAGAGGGTGAAATGATTTAACACTCTGGGCAGAGTTTTGTCCTCTGCAAGTTTCTTCTGTCTTTAACCCCTCCTGGAGCAGCCACCTTCCCACACTCCCCTCCTTCATGTAAAATTGGACTCTTTCAGGCTATGATGTCTGTCTGAGTCTCTCAACTCCAATTAAGTTAAACCCACATGTACGTCCCTGGCTCTGGATCCTATGAGAGACCCAGGAAAAGTAAGTCGCGTTCGTAGGGTTCAGGGAATAGCCTTTGCACCCCTTTGCTCTCTCTCTCTCTCTCTCTCTCTCTCTCTCTCTCTCTCTCTCTCTCTCTCTCTCTCTCTCTCTCTCATTCTGGGGAAAGCTCACAAAACAGTCAAAAAGCGAGTTAGTGTACTGACTAATGGAATGCCAGTGAACACAGGAAGCTTACATCCTTCTGCTTCCAGAGAGGTCAGTGGAGGCTCTTTCAGGCACACTCTCTTACCTGGAATGAAAAAAGGGTGTGTGTGTATGGCAGGCAAGGCCCTACCAAGTGTCACTCCGTGTCACTGTGACAAGAAAATATACTTTTTTTCTCCCTCCCCCTCTCATCGCAGCCCTCTCCCTAAGAAATTTGTTTTGAGGGATTTGACAATCTTGCAGATAAAGTGCCTGCCTACTGTACACGGTTGATCATTTTCCCTCATGGCTGACCGTAATTTCTTAGCTACTCTTAGCGGTAGCTCTGTCCCTGCTGCCCAAGGTAACGGGTGAGGGAGGGGACTTTGCTTAGGTGCCCTGAGCTGGCTGGGGAAAATGGGCCTTCCCCCTTTCTTCACGGATTTTGTAGTGGTAAAAATGAGAAACTAGAAGGAGTTTTTTCATTAAAAACATTTAAAAAGAAAGATTTAGTTTGCAACCAGTTGAACTAGATTATTAGGTTTCTTTTTGTTATGTTTCTATTTTTTGGTTTTGGAGGGATGTATCGTAGAAGGGGAAGGATTAACAAAATAAATTAGAGGCAATGTGAGTGAGAATGCTAAGCGTTTGGGGTATACCAGGGGAGAAATTTGGAGCTATCTCCATCTTTTAAAATGCTTTTTTCCGGCTCTTTAAGAGAAAGGGATAAAGGGAGGGGAAGCTGGGAGGAAGAAGAAAAGTGAGAAAAGCAGTAAGGGAGGAGAAAAAAAAGCTGGCCCAGTCCCATCTTGAAGGTACAGAGAAAGTTTTTTTTTTTTTTTTTTGAGGTGGAGAGAAAGAAAACCAAAGCTATTATGTACCCTAGGGATGCAATTTTAGTGGGAATGGAAGATTTGAGTGGGAAGGGGGGCACAGTGGCCTCCGGGTTCTCTCTTTTCCAGCAGTTGGGCGGTTGGCACCTCAATTTGAATTGCTGGGTGAGTAGTGGTGTGTGTGTGTGTGTGTGTGTGTGTGTGTGTGTGTTCATTCGTGTCCGTGTCCTTGCTATGGTCTTGACCATTAAATCTCTTGTGCTTTTTTTTCCTTTTTTTTTTTTTTAATTCATACGGTGGGAAAGAAAAACAAAAACGAGAATAAATGGTCAACTCAAGCTGTGCCCTTTCACGATGTACGTTTCATAGCCGTTTTTTGGGGGAGGGGGAGAAAGAGTTAAAAAAAAGATTGGGTGGAGAGAAAGCCTGACTTTCATCCCAATCCTTAACCGTTATATAGCATCGCAGAGCTGGCTCCCCAAGTGTGCGTAAGCTGGAATCTGGAAAGGGGTGGTGGGGTTTGGGGGTTTCTTCTAACAAATAAATGTTTTTTCTTTCACCCATCAGGGTGGGCCCCATTGGAAGAAAGAGAAGGAAAAATGACATTGCCTCAGAGAGGAGAGTACTTTTTCGAAGCTCGAAACGTTTTTTGAGCAATAAGGCTTTTTTACAGTAGCAGCGCTTGTGTAAACTGTGTATTTTGGTTTCATATTTAATGCTAACTTTCTGTTGCTCTGTCTTTAGTTGTATTTATTTTCGATCTCCAAATTTAGATGCCGGCCTTTTCAGGGCTACAGTCTTGCTTGTGGTGTTTGTATTTTCTAAACTTAATATAAAATGTGTTTTGGAAACCTGAGCAATAGGCTGATGACAGCCCCCTATGCTGTTAATGGTTAGGAAGAAGGCCCTTTTCAATACCAATTTTGAGTTTAAGATACATTGCACTATGTGGAACTGGTGGGTCAAACCCTTTGCCACAAGCTGTAAGGGTATTCTCTTGAATTTAGAGGTGATTCCTTAATTATCTTTGTTATGACTTTGATTGTTATTTTGTTGTTGTTGAATGGCCAAGCAGAAACGTGCAGTAGTCAGTCAGTTCTTCGATTCGCTGTTTTAGGGAAGAAGAAGTGAAATGTACTACAGACATTAACGGAGTCCTCATGGTTTCAAAATCATGATAAATCCTATATGTCCTTTTAAAACACAAAGTGGGAGATAGTATGTCTTGGTTTTCCTTTCTGTTTCTGTGCAGCTTTCCAGTTCAGTGTACGATTGTGTAAACTGGGAAGAATTGTGGGGAAGAGACTGCAAATGTATGAGTTGTGTTGCTGCACATTTTCCTCCCAGCACAGTCTCCTGTTTGCAAGATTCCTGAAAGGTTGCAGCTCTTCGTTTCCTCAAATTACTTGGGTGCTGCTTTGGTGACGGCTAAATCTCCATTCTTGATGTCTTACAGAAAGGGAGTTGCTTCGAAAGGATAAATTCCCGACTGCAGTGATACAGATATCATGATCTTTGTATTGTCACAACAGGCTGCTGCATCGGCATTTTCTGGAAGCAACAGAGCCTGCAACCTTATATTTTTAGGAAAACCTCCCCTTTGTGGTTTGGGGTTGGTGGGGGGCCCGGCTGAGCTATGTAATGGAATTCTTTCCTTTTGCAATATTTTGGAATGTGATGAAATCCTGATATGCCCTCCAGATTACATACTTCTGCACACATTTGAGGATTTTTAAAAAATTGGACTTTGCCTAGGTCATTCCCTTGTTCCCTTAAACTTCCAAGTCAGCCTGGGAGCCGAGGGAGCAGCAATAGCGTCCTCCCTGCCCCACTGCAACTCTGTATCCTTCCCATGTGTATGTATCATTTATGGAAGCTGCAGAGCTGGAGAAGGCATGCCAGTGTTTGGGACACTAACGGCAAAATAGAGCAGAACAATGCACTTCTGCCTTTGCATTGTCTCGTTTCAGTCTGTCTTTGCTGAATTCCTGCGAAATCCAGACTTTGGGCATTTGTGACTGTTGGGCCACGTGAAGACCGTCATTCCTCCTTTCAG
This sequence comes from Rhinolophus ferrumequinum, assembly GCF_004115265.2. Taxonomy (NCBI): domain Eukaryota; kingdom Metazoa; phylum Chordata; class Mammalia; order Chiroptera; family Rhinolophidae; genus Rhinolophus; species Rhinolophus ferrumequinum. The sequence continues at coordinate 14,708,361 of NC_046299.1, read as the reverse complement.
TTTACCGCTCTTTTCTAGGGAGAAATTTACCCATTTTCTCAAGAAACAGCTGTGTCTTGAGCTTTTCTCAGACTCCATGTAGCAGGCATTGCATTTCAAATACGGTTTAGATTCAGAAGTTAGGCACAGGGTGTATAAGGAAAAGTAAAGGCATTTTTATACAGCTTTTCATTGTATATAAATTAGAAAGGTGGGATCAGATTTTGTTCACTCTTTCTTGAAATCCCCAGGATGTAATAACCATTATATACTTACAACGTACTCTAAATCAAAATTGGTGATTTCCTTTCCATTATATTTAGGATTCTGTAGATTTGGGGTTGTTGTGTTTGGGGTGGCGGGGGAGGGCTGGCCTGGAAATCATTATTTTTAAAAAGTTGTTTTCAATTTAAGCTTTTGGATTTCTTCATTTGGAATAGGTTAGTTTTATTCCTGGCACTGTTTTGAAAATCTGCTCTCCTAGAAACAGCCGTCCGTACCCTCTTACCCAATTCCCAAACATTTTCTGCACATTCAGACACGTAACAAGATTGATTTTGTTAACGCCAATCATTTAATTTCCAGGTAGTAGAGAAATATATTTCGGGAAGGTGGAGATTGCAGGTTCCTGAAAATTTCTTAGGAGTGAAGTGGCTGGTTCTTCATGTCTGAGACCTAGTGGAGGATGAGGACAGTTAAAGAACCTGGTGGCACTGCCACACCCCCTCACTGACCTCCGGGATGCTGTGGCAGTGCTCTGGGAGGGACACAGGCTGGAAGAAAACCCTGGGACCTCTCTGGTCAGGAGCGAACCTGGACTGGGCTAGCCAAGACTTCAGCTTGCAAGTGCTTTAAAGGGTAGTTGGAGGGAGTGGGGAGAGCACAATAGGATGCTTTCTTTTTATTGGAAAATAAATGAGAATGAGTGGAAATAAATTATGTTTAATGAACTTAACTGGAAGTAATTGTTCCAGAGCCTGTGAATGCACAGCTTTGGCTGCGCTTCACAAAGCCAAGCAGCTGGAGCACATCTTTATTTTCCAGGTTTAAATGTTCCCCTCCGTGTGCTGCCACCCCCCCACACACACACACACACCTCCAGCCCACCCCTCCCTGCCTCCTTTTTGGGGATTGAGGAAAGGCATCAAGAAGAGCTGAATTTGGCACCCTAGACCTGAAATGCTTGACAGTCAGTCTTGTTTGGTGTGTTACCATCTGGGTTGTTGTATTATGGAAGGCGCAGGAAAATAATGTCCACAGGCTTAGGATGGTTTGAGTTAGTTCTATGTATATGCATGTGTGTGTGTGAGAATTTGGATGAAAATTGACTGCACATTTATTCTCTCCCTGCCTGCCCTGTTGAATCATTTCCTTGCAAGAAGAATTTTAATGCCTGTGTGAGTACATGAGAAACTGTGAGTCGGCAGAATTTTGTAGATGGCAGGGAGAATCTTCTCTCTTCTTCTTACTGTCCAAATGCATTTGACTGGGATAGGGGGAGTCAGCCACTGATAAGCAGCACCCCAAATGTCAGACTCTCATTGGCTGCAGACAATATGACTTTGCAGCTTTGTGGCTCCATGATTCCACAGTAACCTGCGCAGGGGATGTCGGCTGTGTGCTAAAGTTGCAGGGTAGGTATTTCTTTTCAGCATCCCACAGGCGTACTTCCTTTCTCTTAACCACCTTATTTCTCCAAGCAAAACTCGAACCCACTGAAGCCTTCTCTTTTTTATTTATTATTTTCCACAGTCAGTGCTGTAATTACCAATAGAAGTCTTGTCCAGGGAATAATGTTCTGTTAGCTGGGGGAAAGGCCTTCGAAAGCTTCAACCATGCATGGACCCCGGCCACTGCCCTAGATGGGTCCTCACTGGCTAGGTTTCTGATAGCCGTGAGGGGAGAGGGAAAAATGATTAAAGAAACCCATTTGGCCAAAGGTGGAAGTTCACCTGCCACCCTTTCCTCTGTGTATGGAGGAGATGTGCAATATACAACAGCCAGATGTTCACCTGTAAGTTGGGGTGGGACTGTGTGTGCAGGTTTGGATCCAGCTTGCTCTCTGTGTGTCTCCTTGAAGTGGTTCGAGCAGCTGAAGTGGTTGCTAATTGTTGGGGCAATGGGTTGATGAGGTAGGAGGCCTACCTTTGCTGACCATTCCAACACCCTCTGGCCCATAGTCTGAAAAAAATAGGGCTGCTTGAGTCACCAAGGGCTTGTTGGTGCGTAAGAAACAGCCCCTAATTCAGCACCAGCCCCTCCTCTTCTCCAGCACTCCGTGGCTCCAGTGACGTACAACATCTGTTAATGTTTTGCCAGTTGCCATTGGCCTTGGTGCAGCTCTAGTAAGCGCATGTGGAAAAAGGCAGTAGAGATAAGCTGTAAACCCATTTTTTACGTAAACCTAGAGTGAATGGTGCCCCCTTCCTGATGCCAATTTCAGACCCTGGGAGGGCGGTAACCTAAGCCCACTGAAGACCTTCCGCAGCTGCCTTGGGGAGGGCAGAAGGCTGACAAATGCTCCTCTGTGCTGCTTTTGTTTTATTGTGCTGGACTCGCAAAGGCACTTTCTGGCCCCATTTTTCTTCCACAGAAAGGGAGAGCAATAGGGGAGCATTGAAGAGGAGGGCCGGAGGAGAGGCCAGGGCTAGCAATGGCTCTATTTGTTTTCAGCGTCTGTTGATTAATAGGTTGTGAGGTGAATGGCAAGCTTTCATTCCCCTTGGGTTCCCCACAGTTACAGAAGGTTGAGGGGTTGGGGTGAGAGGAGGGCTAGCAGGGGGATCTAGAAGTGCCTGAATCAATCTTTCACTTGCCTGGTTCCCAATCATGGGCAGCCTTTGGACGGGTGTGTGGGCTTGGCAATGAGGGTGGCATGGCCAAGTTGTAGAACACTGTGCTTAAGGGTTCTTGAGAGGTCAGAGGTCAACCACAGGGGCACCCCCCCCACACCCCCACTGTAGTTGGATGAATACTTGGGGTGGACAAGCTTTGTGTGCTTTGAGGGCTGTTAAAGGACCCTTTCTTTATAATTTAACTATTCAGTGCTCAAAACCCATGGAGCTTAACGAACAGAAGCGGGGAGGCTTGGCTTTGCGTAACAGCCACTTCTCCAGGTAGAGAGCATAAAGCCTTAATGATTTAAAATCAGAAAAGGATTTGGGTTCCTTTTAAATAGATATTGTTTACGTAGTTTAATGGGTTTGGTTTATCAGCTGACTTCCTTTTAGTTTCTGGTCAGCCTGGACTGACCACGTACGTGTTTCTAGCACCAGGACCCGACGGGGCCCTCGTATTCTTGGGCCTGTATCGCAGAAGCAGAAACATCTCATTACATGTCTTTGCACCCCTACCTCCCATAATCAGCCACGTGCTGTAAAACCCCTTGTAAAGATACTTGATGCCCTGTGGCAAGGGTGTCCTGGCTGAGGCAGGGAGCCTAAAGCTACTCCTAATTTGGGGTGTTTGGGTGGGGGTGTAGGAGACATTGTTTGCTGAAACTGGTCTAGGTTCCAGAGACTGGTAGGTGGGGGACAGTTCCCACTGTGAGTCCCGAAGCATCTGTATCCTGTTGGGAAGGTTGGCCCAGGCTAGGCTCATGGGGTGCAGCTCACTCCATCAGCATGACAATGAACCCCAACCCAGGGCCAGTCTCTGCAGGCACAGGAAGGGTGGGGAGTCAAGGGGGTGAGGGTACAAGGCCTGGAAAGACCACCTGCCTGAGGCCCGTGACTCAGGATAGATTTTCTCATCTGCTCTGTGCGACTAATGACAGATGGCACTACTTCAGAGGTTTGCTGTGAGGACTTGATAGATTGCCTGTGTCATACCGGCATAGACGCCGGTACAGAGCCCAGGTCCACTGAGTGGTGGCAGTGCTGAGCTGTTTTGGTGCTGACCAGGGAGCATTAGCAACAGCAGCTGGTCAGTGTTCTGTTCCCCTGCCCTCCTCTCAGTTCATCTAGGCAAGGGTTCTAGGTGATTCCATGGGTGAGTGTTAGGTGCTGATGGTGGGGTGTGTATGGGCAACTGTGATGGGGAGTACTTCACGGAAGTTTGCTTTTTTCGTGGCTCAGGGATTCCTAGTGTCCAGCATATTCTTAAAGAGTTAAATACAAGTAACTTAGGCTCTCCCGGCAGCTTCCCAGGACCGCACCCCCACGCCCTTGAATGTTAGTTAGCTGTCACCGGAAGTAATGATTTTTGTCTCCCCACATCGTCTTGAAGCCACATTTAATATTTTAGGTAAAGCAGTTCCCCCAAAAGACACCTGGTTTTATGTTGTACTTGTTTTGCCTTGAACGCTGGACTCCATCTGTAAAAAGATAAAAGGGGGAAGAAAGAGATGCATGTTTCAGACTGTTGGTCCCACTGACACTCCCGGTATAGACCGTGGCTTTAATTTAGACTTGCTGGATGCATTTCTGGAAGGTGGTCTGTGAGAAAGGGGCTTCTCACCTCTGCATTTTCTTAGGGCGGCACAGTGTTGAACCCCGTCCTTAAAGACCTGTTTAAAGAAGTGGGAGCTTGTGGAAGAGAAGAAGGAAAAGTCTACGGGGCATTTCCTATTTGAGTGGTTTTGTGTTTCATTTATGTCAGCCTCCTACCTTCAAGGCCCTCGCCCTGATTCTGGAAGGACCTTGGTCATCGCGAATTATTTTTATTTACCATTCAACTCTTCTGTGGCCCTCTTATTTATTAGCATAATAAAGTGACTTCTTTCAAAAGAGATATGAAATACCTTAACGAATTGAATATCACGTTTTTTAAGAAAGGCATGCCTGAGGGAGACCAGCCAGAAAACATCCATATACTTTTGCCCCACAGCGAACGTCCTTACCTTTGCAGTAAGGAAAGTGAAATCTGCGGCCGTGTCTCCCCCTGTCAATTTAATTAGAAGAGACGGGAAGGGTAGCGAACCCCATGTTCATTGTGCTCTCACCAGTGGTATTCATTGGACGGTGTTTCCCAAAGCTTCCTTTGCGTTGCATGTGTAGGTATGTGCCAGCCACTGTGCTAAACACATTACAGGCGTGCTGTCCTAATTTTCACAACAACCCTATGAGGTAGACAACACTTCTCACCTGGAGATCACAGAGACAGAAGCGAAGGCCCGAGAGGTCACACAGTGAGACTGGGGAAGTAGAATTTAAACCTGGTCTTTCTCTTCAGTTACAAATTCACTCTTGGTCATGATGTGCATGCAGTGGGCCCCCAAACCGTTTTTAAGGCACGGTGCTAACAATTAGCCTGGATGGTTTCTGAAGGCTCACCCAGCTCTGCTCGGTGATTCTGCGTAAACTCCATTTAAAGAGCACTGCCATTTACTGAGTGAGATGGATCTGTGAGGCCGGCTCTATCCTTCTCTTCTTGTAGTGCTTGCAGTTGCAATTTGATGGTTCTTAGGCAGTTTATGAGGTGGTGCTCACCACTCCCCCGTGCTGGGCATGACAGGGGACATGGGGTTCTAGAAGAGACACTCCTTGTCCTTAAGGAACTTAACTAAAGTAGGACCAAAAAAGGTGCATACATGACCCCAGCAGCAGGCAGGATGGGACATAGGAAGAAAGGGGTTCTGAATATGAGAGAGAGAGACGTGGGCATTTTCGAGAAGAACATCCTCCCACTGTAAAAGCAACCCAGGTACCCGCAGGTTGGATGGCAGAAACAATGAGACCCTGGTTCCTGCAGGAATGACTGCACCCCCCTGACCCCACGTCTCTTGGGAACCAGTCAACCTAGAGAGATGTGTGGTTGTATTGTTTCATGGGGACCTGTCTGACGTTCAGTCATGATCAGAAAAGAGAGCCATGCCCCTTTTCCCTCCAAAGCCAGGCAGCAGTTAAAACTTCACGTCCCCTTCACCCCACCCCCATGCTATGAATCTTGGACTGTACAGGAGCAAACCTATTGGCTAGGCTCAGGTGTGCAAAATGACGTCAGGACGAGGGCAGCCAGGACAAGTGCCCAACTTCTGTTGGAATTGCCCTCATACATGTATCTAAATTCTACATACACCCAGTAAACTCCACTGTTGCCCAAATACTGTCTTCATCCTTTGCCGGACAAGTAAAGAAGGTTCTGCCCTCATTTCCGATTAGTCTTCCTTGGAAGACTGGCTGTGGAATTTGTGCTTTTGTGCTGCAGACAAACCCAGGCCATCAGGCAACTCCTTCCTAATATCACTGACAACAATGATAAAGCACCACTCTTGTGCTTACCTTGTAATGGGCTTTGTGCTAAGCCCTTTCCATGGATTCTCTTAAGGGCTGGGACTTGATTAATGATTAGGACTCAGGTGTCTTAGAACCTTTGTGCTCGCCTATGCCTCTGCCTGCGTGGCTCTCTGGTCGAAGGGTCATAGCTGAACAGAAGAGCCACCTATGACACTCAGTTGGCACACCCAAGATGCCCAGGTCCTGAGCCCAGACCTACTCAGTCGGCCCCCTACTGAGCGATTTCCTAGGATTGCGGATCTGAATTTGTGATAAGCATCCTGAGAGATGCTTCACTCATCCCGGGTTGAGTTGCAAACGTCACTGCCCACGCCCAGCCCCTTACTCCCATCATGGGTTTGTACACTTCCCTCCTTCCACTGTGTGTGGCAGTCCCATTCCCTGAAAGTCCTTCAACCTCGAGTGACAGTCTTCCCTCCTCTGGGTTATCGTGGTTCTTCCCACTAGTCCCACAGTTTTTATACACTTAATTTAAACTGTCTGGGACTGGTCTGCTTTCTTTCATTTCAGCGGGTGTGTATGTTTCCAACCAAATAGAAAACTTCTGGAAGGCGGCAGCAATCACTTTCCTTTTCTCCGAATGGTCTCTATTTTATCTGACTCTGTCCCTTTCTCTCCTTCCCTCTCCCTTTCTCTTTTCCTTCACACCAGCACACAGTGGGAACTTATTTGTTGGTTACTTCTCAAGCTGCTTAAATAGAAATGATCCCCTAAAAGAATCTTCGTGTGTGTTCATAAGATGCTGGCACTAGCCTTGGGGCAGCCCTTCACTCTGCTGACTTTGGCCTGCCCAGACCTTCATGGCTGCTGACTAAGGATGTGTTTTGGGTCCCAAAGCTCCGTCTGCTTTGGTGCTTTTAATTTCAGCGCTTTAATTGCAAAATGATAACTCACCATGCAAGGCTCCTATGAGCAAGTAGCTATCCTCATTTTCCAAAAAAGCCTCCAGTTGGTAAGGTATCATTAAACAGGATTGTTGGAAGCCTGACTTTTTTGCGTGTCATTTTTTTCTGCAGCATCAGGGCCATATTTTTCTTTTCAAATATACTCATGAAAGAATTAGAAGCACCTTTTAAAGATGCCTTCCCCACAATTAACTGTGGTAAAATACTCTTTCCATGTTATACCGCTTCCTCACCTATTGAAAAAACAGGACAAGGAGAAAAACGTGTGGAGAACTAACTGCCTGGTGGTGCCTGAACTCGAGAGGCGCTAGTAGTAGGCAGCGCTAGGACCTCACTTCTTTTCTTTTAATGCAGTTCCTTTTCCTTGATGTTAATGCAAGTTGTGCCTTCCTAAAAGTAATAGAAGGAAATGAAGACACGTTCTAAAATGAAACTTGACTCTAATCCATTCATCATCTAATACTAGCCTCTTTATCTTCCCTGGTACCTAATCTGGTTAAATGTCCCTGTTGTAGGATTTTAGTGAAAATCCTCTGTTGGGAATAGGGTTTTTTGCAATTGGATTACTCTCAGTAAATGGCCCAGTAGTTCGCTTGTTTCAGCTTAATTTTTTTCCTTTGTGATCTTGCTGGGCTAAGTTATAATAGCATAGTATAGTGGAGGGGGGGTGGGGTGGGCCGAGAGTGGGGGTGCGGGATAAGGAGACAAGCATAATCTGGGAAGGTCTGGTCATGGCAACTAGAAAAATCTTAAAAATGCTTTTCTTTTTTCCCCTGCTTCTCTCCTCCTGTCCACCCTTTCCAAACATAAAAACGCCTGGACTTTGATTACTGGAACTGCCCGTTTCTAAAATGTATACCTTTTATTAGCCCAATTCATCATCATCCAGTTAATTTATTAGAGTTCCCCCATGACTTCCTAATGAAATTCCTAATGAATCAGGGCTGCTGTAATCTGCATAAAATATGCAGGTTCTTGCTTGGCAATTTAGAGCTTTCTGGTAAAGTTCACACCCCCAACCAGATCTGAAGTGGGGCTTTTCATCCATGCTCTCTGTAAAGGATTGGAGCTTGCCTGCTGGTTCTAAGGGGTGGGAGGGGGGGCGGGGGGGGATGTGGAGATAATGATGGATGGATAAGGAGTCTGGGTGGGTGGGATTTGGGCCCCCCAGGTTTCTTGCATCTAAAGGTTTTCCAAGCCTGCCTGCCTCCTGAAGGTCCCTCTGGTGGGGCCCTGGGGTAGGAGTTCCCCCTCCCCCCCCACATGCAGGAACATAGTAGGCCTGGAAGATTCAAGTCCCCACTTCCGATTTACTTGCTGATGGGAATAGTGCAAACTCTTGGGCTCCATGATGGAGTGGTGGTGGAGAAGGTATTTTAAAACCAGGCTCAGTGGTAGAAGCTGAAGTCTACCTACCCAGGGAGCTGTCTCACAACTGCTAGTTTTCATACGTGGATTGGGGCAGCAGGGCTGCGCGGAATTGAGTGCATCTTAGGACTCCCAGGTGGGCGGGTGTGGTTGGGAACCCACGGGCCCTGTGCTGCTGAGGACCCGGCTTGATGGTGTCTCTCTCTGTTCTTTTCCTCCCCACAGTCGAACAAAGTGCCAGTTGTGCAGCACCCTCACCATGTCCACCCTCTCACACCTCTTATCACGTACAGCAATGAGCACTTCACCCCGGGAAACCCACCTCCACACTTACCAGCTGACGTAGACCCCAAAACAGGTAGGCCGCGTGTTCCGGTGCCACCAGAGGACCTGCTGGGGAGGGGTGGGGGAGGGGCGCCTGTTCCTCTCCTCAGTGTTGAAAAAGGTCTCTGGGGAGGGACTGGTTTTCTCTCTCCTGGGCAAGTCCATTTGTCGTGCTGAAGATCTCTCTAGAGCTCCGGGTACCCCTGGAAAGGGGTGGTGGGGGGCTGTCGTGGGAACCTGGCTATGCATCATTCAGTGTTTTTTCAGGAGTAGCTTATAATTCCAAGAGCCTCAAACAGACTTGGAGGCAGTAACAGTTTTGGAAGCATCGCATAGCCTCCTTCTCAGCCCCTTGGGAGTATAAGTCCTAACAGCATGCCTCCTCGAAGCCCTGGTTCCCTTGGTGGCTAAGGGACTCCAGTCACTTAATGATGACCTGTTGCTGCAGCCTCGAGAGACCACGTCGGTGCTGATTTATTTGGGTTCTTCCTCCCCTACAATATCCTGGGTGTTATCAAGCCCACTTTACAGATGTGAAAACTGAACTCCCAGGGCTTCCTCGCTACATTATACGACAACCAATAGGATCTCAGACAGAAGTTGCCATGTCTTTCAGCCTCGTCCCCTTCTTTCCATCCTATGTGCTCACTGACTTGATTTTTCCCCAAAGGGAAAAGAAAGAACCTACAACAAGATTTAAAACAAGCAGACAGCCACAACTCATGGTGGGGTGGTCTTGGGAGAACAGCCAAGGCCAGGGTGTATCTTTCAGGCTGGGCGGTATACTGGCGGGGGTTTCTCTTTCCAGTTAGTTAATTAGCAGGATGGATTTTAAATGACTATTCCATATCAGTTTGTCAGAGGGAATTGTTTGGTGTTGGGCTGAGGTAGACTGCCTGTTCAGGCGGCTTTTGCTGCCCCTGAATGAAGCCACACATTAGCTGGTTTTTACCAGCCTCTGAGCCCCCTTTGTGCTTGTGGGGGACTGAGCCTGGCGCTCGGATGGCTAGAGGGGGCCGCCAGCCGGCCCCAGGCTCCACGAGTGAATGGCAGCATCAACGTCTCATTTAAATAATGGTAGTATAGGGAATAGCTTTTAAATGGTTATCGTAAAACATATGATTAACGTCTGCGGACTGTTTACTTTTCCTCTGCGAACATTCTTTCAAGTGTGCGAATGGCGTGGTGTAGGGTCCAAGCCCAACTAAATCTGTTTGGTTTTTGTAATAGAGAGAAAGCAATGTCTGCATGAAAATGTCACCCAGGGAGAATTAATTTACAGATTAAAAGCTTCCTGAATGAATTTTTTTTAAAAAATTGTAATAGTTCTAATCCACGACTACGCAGCTCATTCCCTTCAATACTGCTTTAATTCTGTGGGATCGTTCGTTTGGCTTCCCCCGGCAGCTCCTACATCAGCTCCTCAGTGTCAAAAACACTCCAGCACTCTTCCTTTCTAAGAATTGATTGCTGGATGTGCTCTCGTGGAATGAATAAATGCTCCTGTGGCATGGACCTTCAGGGCTGAGCCCTCTGTGTCTTGTGCAGGCCCTTAGCCCCCGTGACACATCAGCAGGTGGGGTTAACGCACACCAGTGACTCTGTCCTCTAGAGAATTAGTTTTTGAATTGAGTATACCAGGCCTCCAACATCTTGTCTGCTCAGTTCAGATTCTCTCTTGTATAAGATGCCATGGGATCTGGTGAATCTTCCCTACAACCCGTCTTCTAGGCTGAGGTAGAGACATTCTAGAGGAGTTAACTTTTTTAAAAGAAGGCAAGGGGAACCTTTCCAAAAGCCGTAGCACAGAAAGTATGTCAGAAACCAGAGTAACTCTCATGCAGGCAAGTCGGTAGAATTAAAGAGAGTGAAGACATTAAGTTGTGAAGGCAATGGGAATTAATGCTACTTGATCATGTACTATGTGCCAAACCCTTTAGATTTTTTTTTTAATTCAAATAATCACACCAATCACATGAGGCAGAAATACCCAAGATGGCATTTTCTGAGTCTTTCTCTGTTTTCCTAGTGTACCAGTCCATCTAGAATGAGATAATCCAATTATTCAAACTGGGGTGGAGGGATTAAGAGATGAAATTTCCCGACAACTCTTACGCTCATAATTGCAAAAAGGACCTCTTGCTAGGATTACAGGAGAGATGTCTCCCTTCACACTTTCCCTGTTCCCATCTCCAGACAGTTTCTCTTTCCTTCTTTCCCTCCGTTGTACCTAAAATGCTGTTTCTTCTCTCAGGAATCCCACGGCCTCCGCACCCTCCAGACATATCTCCGTATTACCCACTGTCGCCCGGCACCGTAGGACAAATCCCCCATCCGCTAGGATGGTTAGTACCACAGTAAGGAGTTCCATTTTTTAATTTCCTTTTTGTTTCTTACATGGGCATGTTTATTATTTATCTGTGCATGTATGCATGTGTTTCAGAAGACAGGGTTGGTGAGGGAGGTCATTGGGAGTCATGGAAAAAAGATTCCTTGCTGAGATGCCCTGGGGGAGAGTGGGCCAGTCAGTAGCCACTGGATGGATTATGTAGGGAAAGGGGTGTTGATACTTAGTGTTCTGAGCCTGTGGTTCCCCAAACCTCTTGCTTCCTCTCAGTGAACAAAGGTGCTCTAAGGTACTGAGGGCTTCTGCCCAGTGAACCTGATCATGGCACCTCAGCTGGTGGCAGCCCAACCTGGAATCCTGCCATTGGGTTGAGGCAGCAGCGAAGTGACAACAGGCCCGACCCATTGTGACACCCAGAACTGGGAGTGGGCGTCATTCTCTCACAACCCCACAACCTCAACCCCGTTGCGACCATGACTCCCAAGGTTGATACCAACAGTGGAAAGTTTTGTCTCTTGAGACGCTCCATGTTATTAAACGAGCATCTCTCTGAGATTCTGTCTGTTACCTGCTTCACCGAATTATGAGGGGTGCGGTGGGGCTGCGAGACTCTCACTCCAGCATGTGAGGCCCTCCGGATACCAGCCCCAGCTCCCGGCAGTGCACACATCATCCAGCTGCCATGTATGATTTGTCTCCCTATCACCCTGACTCGCTTTTATAGTACCACCCATTAACCGTCCCTTAGACAACTTTTAGAAGTGTTTTTGAAAAGCAGAGTAGAAAGGCATTTAATGCATAATCATACCGTGTGTGTGTATATATGTATGTATGTGTGTGTGTGAGATGTTTTGTGGTTCGGTTTCTGTGTATATATTTCTGCATGTTTATCTGTGGTCTCTACTGTTTAAAACACAGAACAATTTCTTGAATCCTAACAGGTATAAATAAATCCTGGTAAAGCGCTCAAACTTGGGTCTTGGAAAAATAGCCTTTCGTAACCTTAAAGAAGATGTAATTTTAGATTGGTTTCCACCCCACGCCACCCCCCCCCACACTCCCATTCTACTCTTATTTCTCTTGTTTCACAGATTCTACAGTTTTTTAGAAAAACAACTGCGTTATGTAGTTGCTTTGCTAAATACCAACCCTGAGTGTAGTTTCTGTTTATTCTCTTCTCCTTAACTTTGTGTGGAAAGGTAGACACGGACCATGGACATGAGCTTGGGTCCCATTTGTGTTCTTCAGTAGGTGGGGCCATTCCTCCAATACTTCTCAGTCATCACTTGCCCCATTCAGCTGATGGTGAGATATTTGAAGGCTAGATAAAAAGGAATAGCCAACTCAGACAACCCTCTGTCAGAAAAAGTTGTGTGTCTTTCATGAGGATGCTGTTTTGCATGTTGCTGTATTTTTTAATTATTGTAATGAGGTGTGATTGTCTATTGGTTACCCACAATTCTTCTTGGGGACTCTCCCCCCCGGTAACTCTTGTCAACACTTGTTAATTTGACAAAAGGCTACAAATTAAGCTCTGTTAATTTAATGTTTTCTCACCGAGATCTAAATACCGAAAGAGGCCCAAAGCGCAACTGAAGTCCTTTGATTCACTGTACTTTATTTTGGTATAAATTTACATTCATTATTGTTTTCCTTTGGATGTGTAGCCCTCAATTAGTGTGATGGCTCCATTAAAGCAAGCGAGACTTCGCCTTTAATTATTACAACAAAACACCTAGTTTCAGCTTGGGGAGAGGGTCTCTATTGACATAAGCAGAGGTTATAAAATTTAATTAGCCATTCCTATCAGATTTATGGAATTCAAATTGTTCTGTGTTTCTTCCCTTTGATCCTTCCTGTACAATCCCCAAGATTTTTGTTCTGATCAAATGAGAATAAAGCTTACTGTGCAGAGTGAACTTCTCCTTTTTCTTCTTTTTCTCTCCCCCCTCCCCTTGTTTGCACTCTCTCACTTTGTAACCCCCTCTTTGTAGGCAAGGTCAGCCAGTGTACCCAATCACGACAGGAGGATTCCGTCACCCCTATCCCACAGCTCTGACTGTCAACGCTTCCATGTCCAGGTGAGTTCCAAGAACCGGGGCCTTCAACTAACGCCGTGGGTGACTTCTCAGAAAGTTCTCTAGATTGTTCCCAGGCCATCCAGGCACATGTGGTTCTAATGGTGTAAGACGCATATAGCATTAGACTTTCCTCCTAGAAAATACTGAAAAATTATCCTGAACTTCCCAGGTAGGTGATGGCGAAATTTCAAAGTAGAATTTTCTTTTTTTAAGAACATAAGGGATTTTTTTTTTTTTTTAAATTGGGAAATATTGGGGAACAGTGTGTTTTTTCCAGGACCCAGCCACTCTAAGTCAAGTCGTTTTCAATCTAGTTGTAGAGGGCGTAGCTCACTGGCCCATGTAGGAATCGAACTGGTGACGTTGGTATTCTGAGCACTGCGCTCTAACCAGCTGAGCCAACCGGCCGCCCACTCAAGGTTGCATTTTTGAGTCAATCAATTGAACAGCATCTTTTTTTTTTTTTTTTTTAAGATTTTATTGGGGAAGGGGAATAGGACTTTTATTGGGGAACAGTGTGTACTTCCAGGACTTTTTTTCCAAGTCAAGTTTGTTGTCCTTTCAATGTTAGTTGTGGAGGGTGCCATTCAGCTTCAAGTTGTTGTCCTTTCAGTCTTATTTGTGGAGGGCGCAGCTCAGCTCCAGGTCCAGTTGCTGTTGCTAGTTGCAGGTGGTGCAGCCCACCATCCCTTGCGGGAATCGAACCCACAACCTTGTGATTGAGAGGATGCGCTCCAACCAACTGAGCCATCTGGGAGCTCAGCAGCTCAGCTCAAGGTGCCGTGTTCAATCTTAGTTGCAGGGGGCGGAGCCCACCATCCCTTGCGGGACTCGAGGAGTTGAACTGGCAACCTTGTGGTTGAGAGCCTACTGGCCCATGTGGGAATCGAACTGGCAGCCTTCGGAGTTAGGAGCACAGAGCTCCAACCACCTGAACCCCTGGGCCGGCCCAGCATTTTTTTTTAATAGGAGTTTAAGAAGGCAGGAAGAAGTAGTTAGAACATGCAGAGTTTTTTACAGTGTTGTTTCTCTGTTGCCCTATACTGGATAAGGAGGGAAAGGGTAGAGGTAATTTTATTATTATATGAAGAAGAATTTGAGGAAAGGTTATTGGTCTTTCCAAAATCAGATTCTTCAGCATCAATAGTCAAGGACACCCCTCTCTAAAGTATCACTGTCCAATAGAAATACAAGCTGAGCCATACATGGAATTTTAAATTTTCTGATAGCCAAATTTAGCAAAAGTTAAAAAAAAATAATAGGCGAAATTATTTTTTAGTGATACATTCAACCCACTATAGTCAAAATATTATCATTCTGACATGTTATCCCTGTAATGTTACTGTGAATGAGATTTTCCATTCTTCTTTTGTGCTTAGTTTTTAAAATCTGATGTGTATTTTGTACAGTATATCTCAGTTTGGACTGGCCACGTTTCAAGTACTCAGTAACCACACGTGGCTGGTAGCTGCCACATAGCCTGTGCAACTCTGAATCTTTGAGAGTTAAAAAAAAAATCATGTGCATATAAACATTCATATATCCTTAAGCATATAAGTACGATTACAACATGCACACATAATACCCCCATGTGTGTCCCTCGATTTTCCTAATCCCCTTTTCCTCCCTCTAATTAATTCTGGCTAATTTTTCAGTGACTGCTAGTTTATTTACAAACTGGTTGGCAGCAGTATGTTTAAGTAGTCACTAATTGCTCCTAATGATAGTTTTATTTTCTGTTCATCTGATTTTCAGTCAAGTTAATTAAATCGGTGGAGGTTTAGACTTTCCTGATGGGCTGCAACAACGAATCCATTTTGATGATGGCATATGATCCAGTTAGCATGCATTACATGGCAAGGATGCTGCCCCGCAACCTCTTGCCTCGATCTCTGTAGCCAACATGGGAACGGAAGAGCAGAGGAAGGGTTGGAATGACAGGCCAACTTAACAAAACAGTGATTTCGGTGGGGGGAAA
Organism: Rhinolophus ferrumequinum; assembly: GCF_004115265.2. NCBI lineage: Eukaryota > Metazoa > Chordata > Mammalia > Chiroptera > Rhinolophidae > Rhinolophus > Rhinolophus ferrumequinum. The sequence continues at coordinate 14,693,143 of NC_046299.1, read as the reverse complement.
GAGTAAGAACCACATTCATTAAGGAAACCAGACTGTAACATACCTAACACCTGTAATTATGTCATATATATCCTGCAGTTATCAAGATCCATTTCCCACCTGTGATGAAGCATGTCAGTTTCCACATCCACACCAGCATTGGTTAGAGAGGAGAATGCTTGTGTGTTCTCTTCTCCAGTGAGAAGAGGAAGGATGTATTCATTAAATAATGTCATCACAGCCTGGCAACGCATGGGAACGAATGGGGAGTCTCTCAGGAGGAGCAGCTTCTGAGCAACATATAATCCACAGCTCATTCTGCCTCCATCCCAGCATTTATGTATTGTGCACCTGATTGCTTTTCATGATTGTTTATTTGGTGCATTCCAGAGGTTAAAAGTGGTGAAGTAATTGTAGCATAGGGATTGGGGTTAAGCTTATTGATTGAATTATCATTAGAAGGTTAGTGGGTGATTTATAGGTGAGCAGACGGGGGGATGGGAAGAAAGGTTGGGGACTCCAGGTGCAGGGGGAGGCGGTGATTCCCCAGGTAGGCCTTATGAAAGGTAGCTAGTTACAAAGCGTATACAGCAAATTAAATACATTATTGTGGTAATGGGGCGACAGAAGTATAGGTCTATTATACTTATGGCAGTTATAGGAAATGTAGGCAGCTTGCCCTGTTCCAGAACACCCTTTGATATTCATTCTATTCAGCAGCGGGGCCAGGACTTCTCAGAATTAAGTGATGGGTCATTATACTTTAAACACCATGGAGAAGCCTAGATTGGCAATTAAACAGCTCTTGCTGACACTCACTTGTGCCACCCTGTGACCCCCTTTAGATTGAGATGTTGGAGCTCCGGGCCCTCAGCCTGCTAAATTGGTGCAAGGCTCTTCTCCTGACGAGAGCGGGCTCTGAAATCTGCCGGCTTCAAAGGGAGAGAGATCATGTATAAACCATAATGTGGGTGCACCGTGGCTCACAAAAAATAAGGCAGGGAGAGATGAAATGTTACAAGTGCAAGGGGGAAAATGAGAGAATAATGAGAACCTAATGCAACTCAAAGCCGGATTGTTGCACAGGAAAATGCATCCTACTGCTTGTGCATGAAATCAAGGCCGGCAGATGACATGCAGTTAACAGAAACGTGTCAACAGTGAAGTAAAGTGAGAGTGAGTAAGTGAGAAGCCCCTGAGACAGCCAGAAACAAAAATTAGTTGTCCCTAACAAGTTAAGGTTCATCATTATATTCTGGCTTGGAGCCATAAAAGCAGACGGGGGTATATAATGAGCTGCTTGGAATTTTTAGGGTGTTTATTGCATTTCATGAAACAGTTGTCTGCGGAAAGGAATTTCTTAAGGAAGTTATGCATGTAGCACCCCCACCCTCCCACCCCCCCACACACACACACAGTCTCTTTTTCTCCTATACATTTTTCCGATATACAAGTGTATGAACTTGGAGCTTCATTCTTCATGAATGGCGGCACTGGAAAATTTTCCCCACCCCACAAAGTGTTGTCAAACTGGGTTGTCTCTCGGTAGTATTTGGTCTCTCTCTCTCTCTCTCTCTCTCTCTCCCACACACACACACACACACACTCACACACTCACACACACGGACAGGGTTTTTTCACATCTCCCCTTCTCCCCCCCATATGTCTGGACACATATTCTCATTGAGCAGGAATGGAACATATGTATTTGAGGAATGTCAAGCCTTTAAAATTCACAGTAAAAGCTGCCACTCCACCCACCCCTTCACCCAAGGGCTTCCAAGAACACATATTCTTAACTTAGGTTTCCTCAGAGGTCTTCGAGCAGTTGGAAGGAACAGGGTGTAACTCGGGAGCCCAAGTGCCTCCCAGGGGTTTGCGTTCCATTTTTTCAGGGGGGAGGGGATGGAGGTGGTTTGTTTTTTTTCTTTCTCTTATTCTCATATTCATTCATATACTCTTTCTCTCCCCCACCCTCATAGGGTGTTTCTCTTCCTTTTTTAAAAAACTCTAAAAGGGCTCACCTGATTTTTATTTGGAAATCATGTAATTGTTACCAAACTTTGATAGTTTACATTTGTAAAGGCAGAGGCAGGAGAGGGCATGGAATCAGCATGGAATTTCTGAGTCAAGTGTCCACTGTGACTCCAGGTCCCCATCAAAAATCTGCCGTCCTCCTTGGTATTTTCTCTGTTGACCAATACGGATTCAATTAGTATTTTAATATTTCATCATTTTTCAACTTAAAATTTGTTACGTTATTTTGGTTAAATGGAAACTTTTCATCTCCAGTCGACCTATAGAATACACCTTGTAAATGAATACAGGATCCTTTTGTAATAACTGTCGCGATAAATCCTCATTAGCGCCTCCCACCAGAACTGGCTTCCTAAAGAGTAGGTTGTCATTTCCTGGGTGGCACATGGAACTGTTTTGTTTTTGATTGATTAAGAAAGCAGCAGTTGGCTTCACCTGGGTTCCTCTTCCCCTGGTCAGCGCCCCCATCTGCTTACTGCCATAACCTTGTCGGGTTGGAGCCTGAAGGCTGCCATTTTGGTTCTTTGGCTGGAGGGGGTTCTACCCTTTATGCCCCTTGCCCTATTTTTCTCTACAGTAGTACACAGCAGGTTCCCAAAAAACATCTTTTCTTTGAACACCATTGTGTTCTATAACATTGAGATGCCATAGGAACCTCACTCTTGTTTATGTCAATTAGCCTTTGGTGAAATTGGTTTCGTTAATGTCATTTCACTTAAAGTCGCAGAAACTATCAGTGATTGACTGTACGTTCCTTTAAGGGGGTGGTTCTTCTAACCTAGTACAAATCATGGTGACTCCAAGCATATCAGAAAATGTGAAAGCCTTTTGTCTGTCTGATCTAGCCAGTTGTCAGTTTGCAGGAGGGCCCAGAATGTTTAGAAATTTACTCTAAGTCCTGGCTAATTTGCATGGTTGGGAAATGCCAATTCAGAACCTAAACCGTGTTTTAAAGCACTTACCAAAAAAGAAACAGTATTAGAGGAGACAACACAAACTTCACTCATCTTTCTTTACACTTTTGTACTCATTTAGAAGGCCTTTTAATGTATAGGCAGTATATCAAGTAAAAGTAATTTAGGAATCCGAGAATTTTAGCGCAGGAAAGGGCATACAAATCAGAATTCAGAGCTTCGTGCATGTGTGTAAAATAGTGCTTTTTTTTGCATCTTTCCATAAAAGGATACAAACTTGTTTAAAATGCCCGTGACTTATGTTGAAAACCAAATAGGAAATATTTGGATTGTCCCCATCTTTCTGCCTCATGCTCTTCCATTCCTGTCAAAACGATAGGGCCTAACAGCAAAAGGAAAAGAAAATTTTTATTGCACCCCATCAATAGAATGAGGCCTAATGAGGCATGTGCAGCATTTTAAAAATGTGTGTATACTTCAGCCGCATTAATATTTTATTTAGCTGTCAATATACAACAAAAGATTTCACCTTTCATTCTAGAGCTGATTAGGACTTAGGAAATTATCTTCTTAGATGCCACTAATAATGCTTCAAAAAACAAGTGGACGTGTGATTTCCAGCAGGTAGTCCAAGTCTACTTTTCCGCCCAACTACATGAGTTAAATTTGTCTTTTGCTAAAGATGTTAAAAATCGTAATGTCTCATGTCAGTAACAATAATGAAGGGGAAGATTGGCTTTAATGACATTATGAGAATCATTATGTTTAATTTATCGCTAATTAATGCTGACAGGTTTCATATGCCTTGGGTTGCTTTCATGTGAGTGTTACGTGCTGTTTTTTTTTTCTTCTTTTTTTTTTATTGTATGTACACATCCCTCCCCATTCATTCATTTTGATTCTGACGATTTACACAGCTTTCTGTCTTCTAGGTTCCCTCCCCATATGGTCCCACCACATCATACTCTACATACGACCGGCATCCCCCACCCGGCCATAGTCACACCAACAGTCAAACAGGAATCCTCCCAGAGTGACGTCGGCTCACTCCACAGCTCGTGAGTGTCGCTCTTTTGATTGCTTTCTCCTTTGCCATCGTCTTGAGCCTGTTGTTGCTGGTGCAGAGACTGCTGGGTGGTGGCTCTGCCCAAGGCTGGCCGTGCAGCCTGTGACTCCGGCAAACACCCGATGTTTGTGGGCTCTAGGCTCTTACGAAGAGTTACATGCACATTGCAGGGTTTCATGGATGGCGCCCACTGTGGGGTAGAAGAGAACTCTCTTTTCATGTACTTGGGTACTTGGATGGATTGGGATTTGCAACCACGTCCCTGTCCCTAACCCTGTCATTGAATGTTTGGAGCTCTGTCCTATAAGCATGAGATACCGCCTGAGGTGGACAAGGCCACAGTGTGCTTTTCCCTCTGGCCTGGGAAAATTGTGTATTTGTGAAACTTGAGGAAGTGATGACAACATCTGCTCGCATCCCCCAGCTCCTCCCCGGGCTGTTTTTGTTCCATTTTCCAGGGTGGAAAAGACCAAAAGTGGAAGTGTGCTTTTCATTCAAAGCTGCTGGGTGTGGGTGGTGAGCAGCCACGGAGCGGTTCTCTGCTGTGGAGGAAGCCGGACCTCGTGATTGTTCATTGGGTTGTGTCTGTCTGTTTTGTCTACATCCAGAAAGCATCAGGACTCCAAAAAGGAAGAAGAAAAGAAGAAGCCCCACATAAAGAAACCTCTTAATGCATTCATGTTGTATATGAAGGAAATGAGAGCAAAGGTTGTCGCTGAGTGCACGTTGAAAGAAAGCGCAGCCATCAACCAAATCCTCGGCCGAAGGGTAGGTGGCTCCCTTTCTGGGAGAAGAGGGGGAGAATGGATTAGGACGCAGTGAGTGGGGTGACAAAATGTCCCCACCCCCATTTGTTTGGAGAGTCCTTTCCCTTCAGCTATACTGTGACTCCTTCAGCGGCCTTCATGGAGTCAAGACCAGTAACTGTGCATTCGAATGACATGTAGAACAGCCACAGCCATAATCTAATCATCTGCCCATCCCCGGAGAGGGAGCCCATGATAGAATAACATAGACGACAACTCAGGTTTTCTCTGAGCACTCACTCTCGTTAGTGCCTGGACCACGCAGACTGTCAATATCTGCACGTTATACCATTTCTGATGGGACCATCCGAAAAAGAAGCCTTATTCATGCCCCGGCCGCAGTGTGGTTTGTGATGTTTTTGCGTCTCTCTGTCTCTCTGTCTGTCTCTCTCTCTCTCCCCCCACCTTTGTCCTCTCCAGTGGCACGCACTCTCTAGAGAAGAACAAGCAAAATACTACGAACTGGCCCGGAAGGAGCGACAGCTTCACATGCAGCTGTACCCTGGCTGGTCCGCACGGGATAACTATGTAGGTGGATCATTTTTATCAGGATTTGAGTCTGTCGACACATGTTGGCTGTCCATATGCACAAAGGGAATGCTAACTGCCACCTTGAATCGGGGCTCCGAACCCTTCACTCTGCCCACTCCTGGAACCATTAGCATCTTGTGTGAGCGCCAGGCTGGAGGAATGGAGGGTCTTGTCTTGGCCACCAGTATGGCTCCATCAGCATAGTTTTTTAGGGAGTGGGCTGCTTTCCAGTGTTCCAGCTCAGCGCCCATGAGGTTGATATGGGACTGTCCATACCTTCTTGCCCATGTCTTTGAAGACACAGGGCTCTAGGATATGCCCAATGGGGCTTACGTGCTTTTCAGCGATGGTCCATGGGGTGGTCTTACAGGGAAGTGGGTAGGGGTGGAGGGAGAGAGTTTAATTCCTCACAGGTCTTGCAGTAGGATCTTTCATCCTTAAGAGGGAAAAATGAAACTGCCTCATGCTGTGGTGCCATAGAAGTTGGAAGCCTAGTTCATCCTGAGGGGCTTGATGGGAATATCCCTGAAAGCAGCCACTACAAGTATCCTTTGGCAGGGACCCAGCAAGGGTAGTGTGAAGGGGTATGTGTTGTGTGCTGTGCATGTTCCTGGTCTCTGTGTTGGCTGCAGGATTTACCTAATTTCCTCCTGGGTTTTAGAAAACACTGTAGTATTGTTTTACTAATGCAGTGGTTGTGACACTCATGATTCTTCTCCCATAAACTGGCTCTCCTCTGGAGACCTCTGTCACATCTCACCATTCTTTCTTATTCTCCATGTTGCCCAATAGCTCAAGTTCTGTGCTTTCCGTCCTCTCTAGATGGATGAAATGTCCCTTATTAGGTAGCATTTGGTTTTCTGAAGTGATTTTACCATCTGCTTTTGAGGGTAAAACAAAACTTGTCTTGATGCCAGCAACAGCCTCCTCCCTCTGTTTCTCATTGGTGTCGTGGAGCCATGGATGATCTTTTCACTCGTCTGCTCCCTGACCCGACTGTCCCATGGACATCATCTCTGTGTATGGGAGTTCAGATCCATGCACTTGTTGCTGATTTGAAACTTCCTGTGCACACAGTGTTGTGGGGATTCAGAGTTCATTCAGACACTGACTCTCAGAACTTAGCAGCCATCAGGAAGTCACAACCACCTGCCATAACGCGGGGGTCCTGAACGAACGCTGGCTTCTGCTTGCTCTGACTAGCTGTTTCAGCTTTCCTCCCTTCTTCTCATACCTTTAAACACATGCTTGCTAGTCGACTCTTTGCCGTGTGGATGAGGGAGAACAGAGAACCGAGGCCGTTGGGCTTAACTCCCATCTTTATCTCCCTCTAGGTCCCACCATCCTTAGCTGGAAACACTAGACTGTAGTCCTCTTGGGAGTTGAAACCGGAATTAGTGCTAGTACCTTTCAATGTCATGGTGGCGGTTCTCAGAGCCCTTGTCATTCATTGATGGTCACGCACAGGTCTTAACTGCTTGGGACCTTTCCATTTGTCCTCAGCATGTGTGCAGTGGGGAGGCCTTTCTTCTGGAGCTAAAAGGAAGAGGATGAGAAAGCTAATGCTCACCCCCACCTGACCTCGAGGTGCAGCTTTCCAGCAGTAGGCCGGCCTCTGTACGTTACAGCTGTCTCATTTCAGGACAGCTGCTCTCCTGGTTTCGGGTCAGAAGTTCTTAGAGTTCATCTTTAGCTTCTCTGTGCTACAGACCCAATTCTTTGAGTAATCTAGACTAGTACCACAGAGGAATCTAGCTACTCTATGGATATCATATCCCCAATAGGCATTTTGGGTCATAGTAGGACCTGCAGGTACCGCTGTGCAGGGTGTGCACTGCACAAGTGAACGTGTGCCATTTACACTATGGTCTATGTGCATAGTTACCCCCAGAGTTGTACAGGGTGAAATTTCCACAAAGGTACAAGGCCAACTTTGTGATAGCTTCCAGAGAATGCTACAATTATTTACTTGGAGTAGGTTAGACAAGGTGTTTCCCAAGGCTTTTTGTGAAGTGCTTTCTAGGTTTTAGAAGGTCCATGAGGCACTTGGAATGACTTTAGCTCAGTTTTACATTTGGAAGGGGTTTGGTATAATAGGGGAACCCCTGGTAAGACTTGAAGAAAGTTTAGAGGTGATTTGGATTTGGGGCTATAGGAGCTTTATCTCTTGTAAGGGTACTACCAGAGTCTTACAAGGATGGGTTGGGACTCATGGGTGTGAACTCCCCCCCGTCTTCCCTCCCTGCCTCCCTCCCTGTTTCCCTCCCTCTCTTCTGTGCCCCAGGAAAATCAGTGGAGCAAGAATCAAGAGTTAAAGCTTTTGTGTATTTAATTGTGATGAAAGCTTATTAGCATTGTTTTTTTTTTTTTAACTCACTTGACATAGAGAAATTCCTCTATAAATTACTTTGGTCATTGTCAAGTCTAAAAGGGTCTTCTGGAAAAGGTTTTTCAAGCTAACCTCAGGCCTCTTTTCCTTTCCTACTTTTCCAGCCAAGTGGTGACAGAAGCCTTTAACAGTCATATTTGGATTGTTGGACTTGGAACATTCTGGAGCACAAGAGAAAACATTTAGGTCCCATAGTGACATCTGACCCCTGGCATTGTATTAGAACATGATTTCCTTTCTAGCTCTTCTACTTTAGGTAAAGGAGATACATTCTAGGTCACTTGCTCGTCTTGATTTTTTTTCCTCTGACCACCATATTTTATTTTGTTTTGTTAAATTTAAAGAGATAACAGGGTGTCCGCTTCCTTTGAGACGTATCTCCCTCTTCGCTAAATAGCGCTAAGTTTCTTCATGTCCTCTTTCGATTAAAACACAGCCCCTGTCCTTTAGAAACCTTTAGCCTAATCATTTTCTCATTCGTGACCATCTCGGTTATCTATCCTGAACGGACAGCTTCCCATGGGTGGTGGAATTTTCAGCGGCCTGTTAGACTGTATTGCAAGAGATTGAAAATGGGTGAACACTGCTGTAGAGATGACCGAGAAGCTTTTGGGTGTGTAGATGCTGACATTGCTGTGCCCAGCTGAGTTTTACTTCAGGCTCCTCAATAAACTGAAACTAGACCCTCCTGCCTGTTTCAAGATGGCCAGGTGGCACTTTTGCTCCTTATCTGAGAGGTTCGTGAGACAGCACACGAACCGCTTCCTCCCTCCCGCCCTTCCTCCTGTTGTGTATCAAGGAACCTAAAATGTTTCAAATGGAAGCACTGAACTGAAGGCCAAGACAAATGCCCCGAGTGGTACAGGCCCCAAGAGCTGATCAAAAAGAGGGGCTTTCTCTAAAACAGTTGACTCAGCCCTTGGATGGAGTTCAAATTCTATGGCATCTCCACCCTGAGTTTCTGCTCAAAAAGCTTTATGGGTTCTCAAGTTTCCTACCTATCACTGTTCTCTTCTCTTCTGGAGTTGATGTCATTGTACCATGAGAACCTTTAGGCAAAAGTAATGTTTAGATATTCTGAAGCCAATTGACGTGTAAGAGCATGCCTTTGTTTGTGACATTTCATATATACCAGGCAGGTAACTCATGTGGCTAGGACAGGCAGTAACGAGGGGAGGGAGGACTAGTTTCAGGTCTGGAACGAGGCCGCCGCGTCTCCAGCATGCCCTCCCAGTCCCGTTCTACATCCCCAGCCACAAGGGGAGTCAGGATGTCAAGGAGGATCAGCTTGGAGAATGTGAACGGCGCCATGCAGTTCATCACCCCCAATTAATTAAAAACCTTCCTCAGAGGGCAATGCATTAAATATAGGCAGCACTGCTTAGTGAATAAGGACAGTGGCACCAAGGCCACGTAAGTTCTCATCCTGGCCCCACCATTTGATAGTTTTGTGATCTCAGGAAGGTCACGTAACCCCTCTGTGCTCAGTTTGCTTACCTGTAAAATTGGAATGGTACTAGTACCTGTTGTATAGGATTGTGTGAGGATAAGTGAGCCTACATGTCTTGCACACTTAGAATCATGCCTCGTACAATGTATATGCTCAGTCAATGTTAGCTGTTATGATCAGGAGTATTATGATAATTATATAAGAGAGGAATGCAGAGAACGGCTCCTCTTTTATGGATGTCCACTCAGCAGTTTTAAAAAGAGCTTAGATGATACCCGGTTCTATTTCACCATTTTTTTTATTCCCCCTTCTGTCTTTTAAAACCAAGGCCCATGCTACAGCTCTAAGAAAAGACCCTACTTAAGCTTAAATTTTTGATTCAGAATGAAGACCTTTTGGCCTGAATAAGAGATTCACATGGGGCAGGGAGGCTCTCAGTCCAAACAGTCATCTCAGCTTTCGCTTGTCCTGTGGCAGCAGGCGCCCGGGCCACTTCCACCCCTGTCCCTGCACAGCTCCCGCACCTCCCTCATCCAGTTCCCTCTTGTGGAGTCAGATGCTCTGGATCAGGTTTGAGGATGGACATAGGTGTGTCAGAAAGAGATCTTTCCTTTCCTGATCATTGATTCCTTCTTTTCTCCTCCTGGGTGGCTGTTCCTCCAGCTGGAACACAAGTCATTTGTGCATTGGAGTAAAGGGGGTTGGGGGTTGGAAAACACTCAAGGAGCGGGGGATGGAGGGAGCAGTATGCTCCCCTCCTCCTGCCTCCTTCCCAGGTGAGCCTAGACAGCCTCCGCCCATTTGTTTCTTGAAACAATTCCCTGTGTTTTATCTGTTCATCCAGGGGAAGAAAAAGAAGAGGAAAAGGGACAAGCAGCCCGGAGAGACCAATGGTAAGTTAGAATAATGAGGATGGAGGAAGGAGCGGTACTCTTGAGGACCACTCTTTTTATGTTAGGCTTCTCTCTGGGGGAGGCAGGAGAAACTCAAGGCCAGGACATTGTGGGGGAACCCATCTTAGCCAGCCTTTTTGTTTATGCATTTTAATTAATTGCTTTATGACTGCCCTTTTAAAGCTAGTAACATTCATTGTTGCATGAAAAGCACATTGTAATTCTAGTGGAATGTGTTTTGAAATAACTGTAGAGCCTGTAACTGGAGAGCGGTAGGCATGCCTATGCGGGGATTTATCCAGTCTGCTTATTCTGTATGTGTCTGAGCAGGGCTGAGGAGGGGGCTAGGGGCGTAGGAGGGGTGTGTGTGAGTGTTTGATATTAACTGGGCTGTTCCTGAATGTTCTGATGCATGCCTTTACAGTGGTAAATTGCACCCAACTTAAATTAAGGAGGTTTGTCATTCTTTAGAAGAAATTAGAAATACTGCATAGGCAATCTCAGAGGTCCCTTGGAGAAGGCCAGGCTTTTACAAACAACAACAAAAACATTTTGAAGGCTTTGTATAATTTGTTCTTTTTTTTCAGAACACAGCGAATGTTTCCTAAATCCTTGCCTTTCACTTCCTCCGATTACAGGTGCTAATGTCATTTTGAGTCGTTAAAATAGTTGCTAAACTGTTTTTTAATTTTTCTTGCCATTATAGTTTGATTAACATTAAACACGTATGACATTTGAACATTCTTTAAAATGACCATCTACACGGTTTTGTATGTTTCAGTAGATTTTTTTCAGTTGCTTTTGTTTCTTGTTTTTTGTTTTTTTTAAATTTAATTTAACCTTTGCTTTGTTTATTTATTTATTTTTCCCATAACAGTTGTTTAAGCAGTGATGACAGTGACTTAGAGTTGAACTAACTGTGCAAATTGAATATGCAGTATTTCTTTAAAAGAGACTGGTAAAAAAAAAAAATGGAAGGAATTCAGTAATAAACCTCCTTAATCTAATGGCATTTTTTCATTGCTCCCACTAAGTTTTCTCACGCAAGCATGCATCCACAGTATGATTATTTTTTTCCTTTGCTTTTTTTATTTTAGTTTTTTTTCTTCCTTTTGCTTTTCTGCTCACGATTTGCATATCCACTAGCATTTTACTGACTGTTCCTGCTTAAATGCTGCTATGAGCTTCTAACTAACTCTTAACAGCTCATTCACACAACCTGTTGACCTTTATCTGTTCCTCTCTTAATATTAATGAAAATAGATTTAAAAAGAAAGATGAGCATTCCAAAAGCTGCAATATCCCAGTACCACAACCCTTTTCTTTCTTTATTTCTTTCTGTTTTGTTTCATTTTGTTCTGTTTTTATTTGTAGTTTTTTTCTTTTTTAAACTATTGTACTCTGAGAAGAAAAAAGCATGTTACAAACTTAATTCCCTCCTTTGCTTTATTTTCTTCTTTAAGAAAAACAAATTGAGAGGAAAAAAAAAAGGAAAGCAGAACCAAAAGAGGAAAACTATTGTTTAAAAGCTAGTTCTTCAATATCTAACTTCCCTTTATCAGCTCAAACCGAATCTGAAAGACAGTCCTTAACGAAGGGATACTGCAGCTTTATTTGCAACAGCTAATTTCACAAGTTGAATAAGAATGTGATTTTTACCTTTTTTTTTAAAATTAAAGTTAAAAATCAAAAGTCAATATTTTGTAATTAGTAACCAGGTCATTGATTTATTCCCTTTTTTATTTTTATTTTTTTCTTATTTGTATCTTTCTCTTTTCCCCCCTCCTTCTTTCCCTCCCTCCCCCCCTCTCTCTTTTTCTCTCTCTCTCTCCCACGTCCTCCTCTGCTCGCTTCTCTCTTGAACTCATTCAGACCTGAGCGCTCCTAAGAAATGCCGAGCGCGCTTTGGCCTTGATCAACAGAATAACTGGTGCGGCCCTTGCAGGTGTGTATAGATTTCCCAGATTCGCTGTGCTGGTTTGCAGCTGGTCTATTCGGTCCTTTTCCCCTTCTCTGGCCTGTCGCTTTGTAGCTCTGTGTGTGGATCTTAGGAGACACGAGGGCGCGGGACACTGCTCTGTGAGGGATGTGCTTGTTTCCCCCGCTGCTGCTAGCCAAAATGCCACTGTAAAACAGCATCATTTGTGCCTCCTCGGGTCAGCGACAGCAAATCCCAGCGCACCCCTCCCAGGGATGTTGCCTGCCAACCCCCTTCCTCATGACAGCCCAGGATGGGGCTCAGTGACATCCCATCGTAACCCTGGCCTAGGTAGCCGCAAACAACGTCGTCACCTTTTCCCCTCCTCTTCTCTCTCTATTTTTATTTATTTTTCCTTGTTGTTTTTTGGTTTCTGGTTGTTGTTTTTTTTGTGTGTGTGTTTTATCGTTTTATTTTATTTTTTTCTTTTGACTCATAGAAGTCCTTTCCTTTCATGCCCTTGGTGAGGGAAGACAATCAAATAGAACCGAGGTGATCTAGAAGACAAGGCAGCTGTAGCTGAGATTTCACATCCAACTGAGCACGACCCACCATTGTGTTGTGTTTTTTTGTGTTTACCTTATGCTAACAGATGCAAATACTCCAAAGAAGTGTCGGGCACTGTTCGGGCTTGACCGACAGACTTTATGGTGCAAACCGTGCAGGTATATTACCACTGTGAGGCCTTTGGGAAAATCAAAGCATTCTGTCCTTCTGGTACTTTAGTGTGTCAATGTATTTGGACCTCGTTCCGATCTACTCCCGCACTGGCATCAATGACTAATGATCCTCATTCTTCAAAATCCCCTTGCTAATTTTACGCTGGGTCCTCTCCCCACTTCCTCTTACTCTCTTTTCCCCCCTTGCTCTTACAAATAACATAACCCTGGAGGTAGGGCTTAGACCACCACCCTAACAGACCAGAATGGGCACTTACCTTTTTGCTTTGAAAGCCAGCGTCCTGGAACTGGCCCGGCCCTGTGAATACTTCCGTGGCCTGTACAGAGAGACCACCATTTCCAAAGGTTGGAATGAGCTGAAATTGGCAGCAATAGCATTCCCGTGCACGCGGGAGTCAAGACACTTGGAGAAGTGCTCTGGGGCAGGCCTTTTTTGGTTTTGTTTTGTTTTGTTTTGTTTTTGTTTCATGTTTAAAAACCACATCTCTGTACAGAGGAGCTTGGCTAGCGGACATTGTTTTACAGTGCTGAAAAGAAGCGTGGCATTGAATGGCCTGCACCAGCTAAAGGGCTGCAAGCAGTGAGTCAGGTGTCGCACACAGCACAGTGTGTTAGCCCGCAGAGTGACAAATATGTACATCTATGTGTAGAGAGAGAGCATTGGTTCCCGACTGTATCAGAAGAGCCCAAAGGAAACACCCGGGTTCCACCTGCAGGCTTCCATCCAACCTGTAATTTCAGGGAAGGTGTAGGTACTTCCTTCTTGGTGGAGGGATGCCAACTCGTTCCTGTCTCATTTCCTTTCCTTTAATGACCACCTTTGGTTAAATTTGTTGTTTCTTTGTTCTGATACAAGCAGTCTTTGAATTTGGAATATTATGATGGTAGGTATCTCAACACCCAAACACGCTTTTCTGTTTGTAGTGCCTCCCTTGTCACGTGTCCCTCTCCTCCATGCCTTTGCCATGTGTTCCGTGTTTAGACGTCAGATCAGATGTCCATCCCATTACGTGCATGCCCACGACTCTACCGTGTCTCTTCCCCCTCCTGATGCCTTACAAGAAATTGGTGAAGTGCCCCGCGCTGACCACACCTTTAGGGGACAGAGGACCTATGAGTCTTGATTGAGAGGGCACTCCCCAGACGACCCTGTCTGTCCATTGAGTGAGGATGGGGGCCTTGGGTGAACACCCAACAGGAGAGGGCTTCTCAATCATTCTTCGAGATGGCAGTGTTCACGGAGTTGACAAATGTCCTTTGTACCCAGTCCCGGGGTCTTCTCTGTGCAACAGTAAAGAGTTTCATGATGGAGTTGACCAAAGATGTTAGGTAATTAATTAGGGCTAGGCTGGAAGACGGGAACTCTGCTTACCCTGTCTAGCTAGGCAGTGAATTAGTGTCTGAATTTTATTTGTGCCGAGTAGGAAGGTAACTAGCTGGGGAATCCTGTTCCAAGATGCCCTGCCATGGCCAAGGGTGAGCTAATTGCAGGGTCCACTCTAAGGGTTTCTCACGATCTGTAGACATGTATGGCTGACACCATTGTATGCACCTTGCAATATAGTTTGTTGCCTGGTTTGTGTTATTTTATTCATGGGAGGTGAGTGGTGGTTTATGAATCCCTGTTTTGTTTTGGAAGCAGTTACTGCGAGTTAGAAGTGGCTTTTTTTTTTCTCCCCTCTCCCTTTGGTGAAAGTTCTCATTACTAACATTGACACTGGATGGACATTTCCTTCTCAGACACAGCCTGCACTTTGCTTAAAGCCAGGGCATGCTATCTTCCTCAGAGATACGAATTTTCATGACATTTTTAACAAAAACAAAAACAACCAAAAACCTTTGTAGCTGCTTCATAAACGTGATTTCATAAAGTGCAGCTTTGAGGGACCGGCTGTCAGTGTGGCAGTGTTACCATCCGTGGATGCTGAGAGGGTCCCTCATCATTCCTCAGTGTTCTTTCTTGGCACCATTAGAACCTTCCTGGTGGCCATTTTCCTTCTGTTGGGGGATGTTTTTTTCATACCCTAAAAGCTTTTAGCAGATACATTTCTGCACTTTTAAGAGTATAACTCCAAAGCCAGATTAGGAAGAAGGCTCAGTTTCCTTTCATAATAAACCCATATGAAGCTAAAAATGGCTTTGTAAGAGGCCACTCCTTGATTAGAGATGGAGCCTAGGTGGGGAGGGCTAGAGGAGGGGGGGGGGTTTGTCCCTTTCCCCTCAACTTTTCCTCTTTACTTTGCCAGGATCTGGCTTGATGCTAAATCAACAGGACTAAATGTGCTTTAAAAAAAGAAAAGTTGCAAAACGAGGTATTTTCTGGCCGGTCAGAAATGTGTGTGTGTTCCAACTGCCTTTTGCTCAACCACCTATTAGAAAGAGTGTCGCTTTCTCATTCATAGTCTTCATGTCCCGTGTTCATAATGCCTCCCCACTCACTCATCCCCATGACGTGGAAATTTCCGTGTCACAAGGAGGGCGGGAGGGGTGAGCGGAGCACCAGAAATGCTCCTGGCCAATCAGGGCTCCTCACTCACTGCACAGGGTTTCTAATTTTATTTGACATTTGAGGACATTTTTAACAAGATTCTGTTTTGAGCCCACCAAGTTGCTTTTCCCATCTTTTCACTCTGCCCTAATATAGCATGGAATGCTGCTTGATGTCATTCCCTTGTTTCCTGTTTTTTTTTTTCCCCCTCTTTCTCTCTCTCTCCCTTTCTCCCTTTCTTCTCTCTCTACTTCTCCCTGTTGCTTTCTCAGTTTTGCTTATGCCCCCCCCCCAATCCCCACCCCATCCCTTCTCCCATTTTTAAAATGCATGGACATCTTAGTTTTTGGAGCATGTTTTGATCTGCAGGCTAAGGTGGTTTAAAACTCTGAGAGACTTAATTATTTATTTTGGGTTTCTGGGATGGGAGCAGAACCCACAGTAAAATAATCTATCCCAGAGGAGAAAAAGGAACCATGTCAATTTGAAGGTGAGGGGGGTGCCCTCACTCCCCTAGAGTTCCTTCCAACCCAGAGAGGGGACAGATAGACCCTGAGGCCATGAGGCCACCGTCCCAGCCAGCTGGGAGGCAGGGAAGACCAAGCATGTCCCTCCCCTCCGCCTTTCTCCTGCCCTCCCAGCTCCCACCATCTTGCTGAGTCCACAACCCCACGCACTCAGGGGCTTTATCCGACAGCTCTGCGGCATAGACCCAGGAGGAACTCATTACACCCCCTTCCTTTCAAAGGCCAACGACATCTGACAGTGGTTACCTTCAACCAGACAGCATCTTAGTTGCTTTCTAGCGATGGAAAGCTGGCCAGCACTTGCACACTTGTTTTTAGATGGAGTGTTATCAGCCACGGTTCTGACTATATTCTCCTTAGAGCAGCACATTCCCATATCTGTATTATTTTTATAGCATGAGTGGGGTTGATCCCAGGATCACCTTTCCTACCAAATATTATCCCATTGGATTGGGATTATAGTGTGAGAAGCTTTGAGGTCTCCTGCTCAGTTTCTTGAATTGATTTCCCCAACCTTTGCTGGGGAAAAACAGGCTCTGAAATTCTCTTACATAAACGGGAAATGGAGAGGGCAGATTCTGGTTTTGGTATAGGACAAAATTAGTCTCTGTGGTTTAAACACTAATCAGGATAACCCAAACCAAAGAAGGTCCATGCTGCAATCCCCTGTCACTTCTTCTTTGTCATCACTTCCTTGTGACATGCTGCACCCTCCATTTACTGGCCTTGGCATATTGACAAGGGCAGGATGCCCCTCCATGCCATCCTCACTGTCTCTCCTTTCCAGCCTTCTCACTCTGGGGTGGGGGAGGGGAAGACCCCAAATCTTAAAAAAAAAAAATCAAGTCTGAATCATAATTTAATCCACAACCTGCAGGCCATACAACCAGTTATTCTTGTTCCTTTGGATCATTTTCTGTTTTTCTTATTCTTCCCTCTCCCCCACCTTTGTTATCCTCTTCTACCTGTTTTTGGTGGTTTTTTTTTTTTTTTTTTTTTTTTCGTTTTTGTTTTGTTTTGTTTTGTTTTTTTAGTTTATTTTATTTTTGTTTTCTCCTTCCTCTCACCTGATTCTGACCTCTCTTGATTTGGTGTGGTTCTTAACAGACAAGCCCAAAAGCTCTCTGGGCACTAGCAGCCTGGTGGTGGTGGTGGTGGTGGTGGTGGTGGTGGTGATGGTGGTGGTGGTGGTGGTGGTGGTGGTGGTGGTGATGTGTTGAAACCTTTAAGCCTCTTGCTAGCGCTGCCTTCAGCTCTGTGGGCTCAATAGTCAACATTTTGAGTTTCATATTTATATGAGGCGCCTGGGGAAGGAGCTCTGTCTTTCTCTTTTTTACACACACACAAATACACACACGCACACACACACCATTGGGGGTGGGGGTGGGGGTGGGAATTGGGGGAGAGGTATGATGGGAAAGTGAGGGAATGTCTAAGCCGAAGAGAAATAACAAGTTTTTCGGTTCATCTCAATGTGGATGTAACCACTTCCTGACAAGTCAGTGCCGTCACTTACAGGTGGCACCCTTTAGTCTGCTCACTTCCATTTGGGCACAGGTGGGGTCGTGGGTATTTAGTGGGGGCAGGGGAAGCAGGTAGGTAGGCAGCTCTATATACTCTGAAACATTTTGTTCGCCAGAGCAGGCTTAGGTGTGAGTGTTCAGTGAGTGTGGCAGCCCAGTGTAACTTCAGTGGTCCTCTGGCCAGTGGGCATGCCATCTCCATGGGGACGTCTGTCAGGTGACTTCAGCTGGACTCTGAGCATTAGATAACTCTCCCTTGGCACCTTTGCCTTTTATTCACAGACACTCTCTCCCCTGTTTCTAGGAGAAAAAAAAAGTGCGTTCGCTACATACAAGGTGAAGGCAGCTGCCTCAGTCCACCCTCTTCAGATGGAAGCTTACTAGACTCGCCTCCTCCCTCCCCCAACCTGCTAGGATCCCCTCCCCAAGACGCCAAGTCACAGACTGAGCAGACCCAGCCTCTCTCGCTGTCCCTGAAACCCGACCCCCTGGCCCACCTTTCCATGATGCCTCCGCCGCCCGCCCTCCTGCTTGCCGAGGCTGCCCATGGCAAGGCCCCTGCCCTCTGTCCCAACGGGGCCCTGGACCTGCCTCCCGCCGCTTTGCAGCCGCCCATCATGCCCTCCTCATCTATTGCACAACCGTCAACATCTTCCTTACATTCCCACAACTCTCTGGCCGGGACCCAACCCCAGCCACTCTCCCTCGTAACCAAGTCTTTAGAATAGCTTTGGCTTCGTTAGCCCAGATGGTTTGTGTAGTGTTTCGTTTTGCTTTTCTTTATCCCCCCTACCCCCAACCCTTGAAAGATTTTGTTTTGTACTCTTTTAATTTTGTGCCACGTGGCTACATTAGTTAATGTTTATCAAGTTCATTGGTCAATATTTGACCCATTCTTATTTCAATTTCTCCTTTTAAATATGTAGATGAGAGAAGAACCTCATGATTCTACCAAAATTTTTATCAACAGCTGTTTAAAGTCTTTGTAGCGTTTAAAAAATATATATATATACATAACTGTTATGTAGTTCGGATAGCTTAGTTTTAAAAGACTGATTAAAAAACAAAAAGGAAAAAAAAGAAGCAATTTTGAAGCAGCCCTCCAGAAGGAGTTGGTTCTGTATTATTTGTATTAAATACGAGCTTGCGAACCAATCATTTTACATCTGGTTTTGAAACCATAAGGGCACGACGAATGCAGTGCCGTTACTTTTTTTTTTCTGTGTGAAACAACTTTTATTGTGATGTTACTTGTTATTGTTTAAATGTACAGAAACAAAGGGTTAAAATGTGTTAATATACCTTGTTCCATGGTGTTGTTCTTTTGGGGGGAGGGGGTGCTACTCAACAATGAATGGAATCACAACGCTGTTGGACCAGTAGTATTTATTGCTTTAGAGATTGCTCGTCGAACCTGTATGTCGTCCCTTTTAAAATATGTTTTCATTTTTCTTGAAACTGTATAAAGTTTTTTTCCCCCTTAGCATCAGCATCTTATATATAACAACTCATTTGTACAAGGTTTTTAAGTTTATATATAAAAATGTGTATATATATATTTTTTGTTGCCCTTTTTAACCTTTTTTCTGTATGAAACCCAGATACCGCCAAATGGACATGAATAGTTGCATTAAAGGATCAGTAGCATTAACAAAAGTTGCTTTAAAAGCCATTATGTAACACAAGACTTGAAAATTAGTGAGGGAATTTTAGCAACGCTGTGTAAGCAACAGTGGGAACCATCCTGTTTCCCGTTTAAACTCACAGTTGAATGTCCTGCACCCTTAGGACATGGCCTGACTGTGCAAAACTTTATGTGCCAAAATCCTCAGTGACTTTAGCTTTCTCCCTCTTTTTGATGCTGTATTTTTGTTCATCATGTTTTGCTGTGATGTTACATAGGTAGATTTGTATGTAGTTTTAATGTCACCTATAACAAGATGTGTTTGGTAGCAGATTGTCCAGAAAGCATTTTAAATGAAGAGGTATAAACCCTTAAGGGCCAAAATTCTGTATATTAGATTACTCTTAAAGGATAAACCAGCTGCCGCTTTTATGTATACGTATGACATACAAGTAGGTAGCACACTTTAAAAATAATAAAAACCTAGGCATGTTGATGTTGCAAAATGCTGTATAAAGCTGACACCTGTTCATTCAGTGCCATTGTAGTTGACATGAAGCGATTGTAAACCTGTCTCCGATTTTTCTCTGGTTTATTAAAATGCTAACTATAACATTTTTTGTGAATACTTTGAATGTTTCCTAACAGTTGTGATGTTACTGTTCCGTTTTATGCTCTTATTCCAATTTCATTTTTAATGGTTTGGAAGCCATTTTTGTAATGAATAAATGTTCACGCTGTACAGTATCTGTAGCATGCCGTGCTGGATTAATAAAAGCAACTTAGTGTGTGCACATAAAGGCTGCTCACTCGTTTCTGTGATTTGGATTTGCTCTCTGGGGACACCGGATCTGCCTTCACCGAGAGAAATGCATTCCCGAGCTGGAACTTGAGACCACGTGGCTGCTGTGGGTGGTAGGCGGTGACTTCGAGACCAAAACTGGGCTTGAACTCTTTTGAGGGGTTGTGGGTTTGGGGTTTTTTTTTTCCCCCTTTCTCATTCATAATGCCTTTGGCATACTTCCTGTACCTGTTAGTTTGTTTCTGAAAGCAAAGCACGGCTATCGTGCAAATGTCACTCTTCTGGCTATAAAAGTCACTCTGATAGAGCCTCGTTGCCCCTCTCACAGTGGAGCCCAAGGGATTTAATTCTGGTTGATGAGACTTCATTCACCAGGAGTGGAGTTAAGAAACCACATCGTTCCCACGTTCAGGACCGTTGATGTGAAAGTATCCTAACTTCTTTCTAAGAGTTGCACCCAGGCCAAGGTGTCAGATTGAAGCTCATTCTGTAGAAGTGATCAATTGCTGAGCAAGGAGCTGTTTAGAAAATTGGATCAAGGCAATTCACATAGAGGTTTGTATGGAAGAGTCTTGCCGTCTGTGGACCCCAGTTCTTTGGCTGTGCCTTGGCCAGGGTGTGAGGTTATCACCGTCACCAACCAGGGGCCGTGATAAAGATCTTCCTATGGTTTCCGCGGCATTGATTTCTCAGGCTGACTAGGGTGGACGGTGTATATGGTGTTCACTAAGCTAGGACAACCGTACCTTAAAGGACCCGTTTTTCATTGGACATGGAAGCTGTTCATGCCACTGCCATTGTCACTTAAGGTTATACATCGTTTTCATCAAGGACCTTAATGTTCCCCTAAAAGCTCTGCTTTGTGGTAGCTAGTTCTTGTTCTGTAAAACCTCAGTATTTTCTTTATGCTTTTAGCTTTGTATTCCCAGGGAGGAGTGATTCTGGTTGTCCTTTCCCATTTTATTTTGCACACTGGCCCCAGAGGGACCTTTGAAAGCACAGATAAGAACAATATCTACTTGTGGCAGTACACATGGTGCCAGGCTGCTTCTGTGCATTTTCTCATTTCATCCTAACACTGCCACCTGAAGTAGATATTCTCCCCCTCACCCTTTGCTTTATGTTCTGAAACTGGGTTTAGAAACTCCATGTTTGGGTCTTGTCTAAGACCACACAGCATGCAGAGTGATGGAGATGGGATTTAAATTTAGCTCTGACTCCAAACCTGTGCTCTAAACACGGAATTACACTTTCTTGCATGACAAAGATGATCCTTCTCTAGACAGAGTGATGGAACAGTCCTTTTGAATGTTTCTTTGTTTGCTGCCCTCTTCCCCGCCCTTCCCCCCTGCCCCCTCCCCCCCCCCCCCCCGCCCCATATACTCATGCACCACCTTTAGCCAGACTAGAGAGGTAAGCTACTTGGAAGCATTTTTGCTTTGCCCCTGCCAAAGGTGAAGTTTCCCTGTCTGGAAGGTTCTGCTCTGGTCCTCATTCCCCACTTCCTACCTGGATATGTACCCACCCACCCGCCCATCCTTCAGGTCTCAGCGTAGACATCAGTGTCGACCAGGGTGGGTGACATCTCCCTCATGTGTGCTCTTCCAGCTTCCTCTATTCCCCTCCCTGTAAGGCCCCCACCTACTGTCATGTCAATGGATACAGTCTAGTTATCCATTAGCAACTAGTTATCAGCAACTGATAGCTCCCTCAGTGCTGATGACGTTTTGGGCCGATAGTTCTTTGTGGTCGCAGACTGTCCTATGCATTGTAGGGTGTTAGCATCCCTGGCCTCTCCCCGCTAGGTGCCAGGAATGTTCCCCGCCTTCCCGGCCAATCATAACAACCAGAAATGTATAGACGTTGCCAAATGCCCTCTGGGGGGGAGGGACGGCAAAATCACTCGTGGTTGAGAACCATTGCTCTAGAGCCCTCCAAGAGGATGGGATTTGTGTTCACTGCTGTGTACTGGGGTCCTGGTTCAGTGCCTGGTGCATAGCGGGTGCTCCATCTGGATGGACTGAAGGAAGGAATGAACATGTTGGCCAACTCAGCACTATTACTGGAAGCAAGAGAATGAAAACTTTCCATCATGCTTTCAGATGTTGTACCCTCAACTTCCAAGGTGTCACTTCCCTAATCCTTTCAGCCATGCTGAAATATAACTCAGTGCCCTTGTTACAAAGGCCCCCTACCCCCCCCAAAAAAAGAAAGGAAAAGCCACGTGGGAGCAGATTTGGCCCCTCTGAGTGCAGATCTCTAAAATTCAACGCCTATTTGCACCAGGTACCACGCTGGTCATTGGCACACAGGTCTGGGGCCAGTCGGCTTGGTCTCCTTTTTTCCCTCTCAGTTCAGTCCTGAACCATCTTACAGGACGGAGTCTTTAAGGAAAGAGGCCCCAACATTTCTGAGCCTAAACAAGCTGCTCACCTGGAAAGGATACAAGGATAATGACAAGAGGACGTGCTAAAACTCTCCCTGTGTTTCTCATTTAATCCTCATGGGCATAGAAATTGCTTTTATGTTCATTCTACAAACGTAGAAGGTGAGGCTTAGAGAGGTTAAATGGCTTCTCAAAGGCATATTGGGGAAGCAGCAAGCCTAGGATTTGAACCCCAGCAGCTTGGCTCAGGAGCCTGCATAGCTAAATTCCGTGCCATAGTGCTCCTTAGGAAGACACAGACCATCTGAGTAGCTGGAGAGGTGGAAGAGGGAGCTAATTTGATCCATGGCTTTTGCTATGAGACCACCAGGTGTTCTCTTTCCCTGTCTGTGGACAGGAGTATTTTTTCTCATTCTGGCTTCTGTGCATGTAATAACTATAAAGACAGGTGATAATTACACCGATTGAGCTATTTTGGACTCTGCTAGAAGTTGTAAAATCCTAGAATTGGAAGAAAATTAGAAGTATATGTATTATAATACTGTATATACATACTATATATGTTTCTCAGATTGTGGGTTGCAACCAATTGATGGTTCAGGAAATGAATTTAGTGGATCAAGGCCAGCATTTTAAAAACAAAATGGAATGAAATAGAATCTATTGCTTTGCCCCTTCTTACATTTCAGCGTAAATGAGGTCTCCTGTATTAAGAGTCGGCTAAACTGTGCTGCAATAACAAACAGACCCTAAAAAGAGCTTAACAAAGTTTACTCCACAGCCGTCTCAGAGACATCTTTCAACCTCATGACTGAGGGAGAGAATGGAAGATCACCAGGATATTTTATAGACATGCAAGTGAGGAACATCCCTTCTACCCATATTCCACTGGGTAGAACTCAGTTACAAGGCCAACCTAACTACAGGTGGAGGAGGCTGAGACAGGTTGAGCAGCACACAGGTATGGATGAGCACTAGTAACCGAACCCACATCCCCCTTCCTGTCCCTATTCTTTTTTATCAGAGCATCCCTTCATTATATTTACAACACTTCCTTAATGTATGTCATGCACACAAATTTTAAGTTATGTGCTTATTTATTTGCTTCTCTGTTTATTGTCAATCTTCTCTTTTCTTTACACCAGGAGTTGTCAAGCTATAGCTTTCAGGCCAGACTAGTCCTGTAACCTGTTTTTGTAGGGCTGTGAGTTAGGAACAATTTTACATTTTTAAAGACTTGCAAAAGGAGAAGGAGAAGGACAAAAAGAAGAAGAATTATTTGCAACAGAGACTATGGCCCATAACACTTAAAATATTCACTATGTGGCTTTTTACAGAAAACATCTGCCAACCCTGCTGTAGAAAGGAAGCTTCTAGAAGGCAGAGATAGTGTCCTCTTTACTTCCCCCTCTATCTGCAGGACTTAGAACAGTCTGATCCCTGGTAAGTGCTCAATAAATACTGTTAACAGGTGAATGAAACTTTTTTTCAGGGTGTCTTTTGATGTGCAAAAGTTTTCCATTTTAATCACTTCTACTTTATCAGTCTTTTATGGTTAGTGCATTTAAATTTCACTTAAATATTTCATCATTCCAAATCAATGAACATATTCTTCTTTCTTTTCTTCTAGAAGCTTTATTGTTTCACCTTTCACATTTCAGTCTATAATCCACCTGGAATTGATTTTGGTGTATGATATAAGACAGATGTCAAAATTCATTTTTCTTACTATATGGATATCTGGTTGACTTGGTACAATCCAAATGACAGTGTGGTTGTGGATCTGTTTCTTGACACTCAGTTCCATTGATCTTTTCTACCTTGGAGCTAATACCACACTCTTTTAATTACCGGATCTTTGTAATAAATCTTGCTATCTGGCATGTAAGTCCTTCAGTTTTGTTCTCCATCAAGATTATCATGACTTTCTTGATCCTTGGCATTTGCATATAAATGTTAGAATTAGTTTGTCAATTTCCATATACACATACACAACCTGCTGGACTTTTTATTATGATTGTGATGAGTCTTTTGGAGAGAATTGACATCTTAACAATATTGTGTGCGAGTCCATGAATATGGTTTATCCTTCAATTTATTGATTTCCCTCAACAATGTTATATTAGTTTGCGAGTGCTGCCATAATAAAATACCACAGATGGGATGGCTTCAGCAGCAGAAATTTAGTTTCTCCTAGTTCTGGAGGCTACAAGGCTAGGATCCAGATATTGCCAGTCGTGAGGCTGCTCTCCTTGTCTTGCAGACGGCCATCTTCTTGCTGTATCCTCACATGGTCTTTCCTCTGTGTGTGTCTGTATCTAAAACTCCTTTTCTGAAAAGGACACCAGGCATATAAAGATACAGGCCCACCCATATGACCTTTTATTTTTTTCTTACCTTAATTACCTCTTTAAAGGTCCTATCTCCATATACTGTCACATTCTGAGCTCCAGGGAGTTAGGGCTTCAACAAATGTATTTGGGGCGGGGGTGTGCAATTCAGCTCAAAACAAATGTTTTACAGTTTCATGTATAGAGGTTTTGCACATCTTTTATTAAATTTATTCCTAGATATTTGATGTGTTTTGAAATTATCGTAAG
Source organism: Rhinolophus ferrumequinum (assembly GCF_004115265.2). Lineage (NCBI taxonomy): Eukaryota > Metazoa > Chordata > Mammalia > Chiroptera > Rhinolophidae > Rhinolophus > Rhinolophus ferrumequinum. Next base: position 14,668,470 of record NC_046299.1, on the reverse strand, counting down.
TGGTATTTTAAAACATTTATGTCCTCATTGATTGCTGCTAGTATGTAAGATTACACTTGATTGCTGTATATTGACCTTTGATCCAAGTCTTGCTAAATTCACATATGACTTCTAATAGATTAGCTATGCTTCTTTTGGATGTTTCTACCCACACAACTATATTATCTGCAAATACTGACAATTTTATTTCTTCCTTTCCATTAATATTTTTCCCCCCCGTAATCTTTATATTCCCTCTTTTGTGCCCCCCCTTTTTTTCAATTCAACTGGCAAGAGCCTCCAATGGAATATTGAATGGGAAAGATGATATCAGACTTTTTGTCTTTTTCCAGAAGTTAGGGGAAAACATTCACTATTTCACTGTTAACTATAGTGCAAGCTGTACGTTTTTTTTTATATACGTGTTATTAAGGAAAGTTTTTTCTAGTCTCAGTTTGTTGAGAATTTTTGTCACAAACTCATTTAAAGAGGGAAAAGTCAAGTCAGTTAGAAAATATTTGTAATGCATTTATCTGTATAAAAAAAATGCCTAAAACTCAAAAGAAAAGATAGCTGAATCCATTGAAAATTGGCAAAAAAAACAAAAGAACAAAAATGAGACTAGGTAATTCACAAAAAAAGGGTGTCCCAATAGTATATGTTTAACCTTGGTAGGTGGTTATAGCAGTTTCATTCATAATACCCCCAAACTGGACACAACTTAACTGTCCATTAATAGTAGAATAGATAAATAAATTGTGGTTTTCATACAATAGATGGGTAGTTCTCATCCAATGCACTCAAGATTAACTCTGGATTTTTCTCACAGATGATATATGCTTCATTCCACGGAAATGATGCTGGAGGTGATATTGGATGATGAGGGAGAGAAAAGGCCGCTCGCTCGGTTGTGTGTATTGCATGGAGCAGGTAAGACAAGACTGAGCTATGATTACCACGTGGACTCTAGTGCAGGACCTGGGAGCAAGTCACCACAGCTAAAAGTCACAAAACAAGCCTTTTGAAAAAACTGTAATGCCCCCTATTCACTTGACTTACGGAATTATGAAGAATTCAGGGTAAGAATGCTAACTCCTCCGGATTCTAACAGTAGTGATGGTTGTTGCTCAAGATAAAACAAACTATGTACTGCCCACCTCCTCACTCACATTCCTGTTCAGTTTATGAGACCAGGTGTAGAAGGAAATTCACAGTGAAAAATGTGGATGGAGTGGGGCTGCTGGAATGGCTTCTGATGATAAATAATAATAAAACATCAAATTCCTATCAATACATTTTCAGATAATACTCTGCTAGAAACTATTCTGCTGTCTTTACTTGCTTTTCAGGGTGCAAAGGTTGAAGGCGAGGGTGGAAATGGGAAACAGGGGGCATGTTGGTGAAATTACAGCCTATTCTTGGTGTCAGGGTGTGGAGGGGGCTCCTTGTTTAGCCCCCATCCCCTCCTGGGTCATCCAAATTCCCTAGAGGGAGATGTGGTGACATGTAAATTCAATCCTTCTGGTAGGAATTCCTGGAGGGCTCTGTAGGCAAGAGCAGCTGCTCTAAATGGAATCAGACTACTTCAGACTACCTTGTCCTTAAGAGCTGGAAAGAAGGACCAGAGGAAACTAAAGCCCAGAGAATGGTCCCCAAGAGTGTCTTGCCTGAAGCCACACAGCTGGGTGCTGGCGGGGTCTCGGCTAGATGCCACAATTCCTCGCAATCTAGACCAGGGATCTTTCCAGTAACTACCTGCTGCCTTGAATTCTCTACTAACTGACTTTGATGTGCGGAATTTTCAGCCTGCTGCCAGCTGAGACTTGTTCCCAATCTTGGGTCGGTGTCCAGATTTACGGACTCCAACGTGATGGAGGCCTGGGTATGGAGTTCCCAGGAATACAGCGGCCACCTGTTAGCGAGCGTCCCCCCTGGCCAGCATCACATTAGGCTCCCGGGCATCTGGCACAGCGCGCCTTCTTTTATTTGTTCTTCACCCAAATACTCTGATGGAAGTCCTCCTGTTCCCATTGTCATGGGAAAGAGCTAAGTGACAAGTTCAGCATCAGGCAGCCCAAAAGTGGCCGAGCTGGGGTTAAAATTAGGCCAATGGCTGGAGAGCCAATTCTCTTCCATTACAGAGCAAATAAGAATCTTAAGGAGAGACGGAGCCCAGACAGTTCCCTGAGGCTTGGGAAAACCTGTTGAGACTAGGCTGGAATAGGACATCTGTCCATTTGGGAGAAAAGGGGCCGCCCCATGTGGAACCCTATGTCTCTTGGCTGCCATACCCTAGGGTTAGGGTGGTGTGTTGCAGGTGGGTACTAAGTGGTCCTGATGCCAGGGCTGAGAGAGCCTGGATGCCTCTCTTCCTCTTGTACCACCAGCTGTGGTGAGCAGTGGGGTGACATCACAGCCCAACATGGCCGTGGGTGCCACCCCCAGATGGTGGTTCCCGGAGGCCAGGTGGGTGTAGGATGAGGTCTGTAATTACCAGGGCTGGGCGACTGGGGGCTCTGATTGTTGCTCCTGAGGTGATGCTGGTAAGTCTCTCAGTGCCTCCAGGCTGTTGGGCAGCTCAGGAGGAGAGCTCTGCCTTGGGAGCAGACAGCTTGGCCTCTGCAGACGCCTCTGTTCTCCTCAGGAAGGGGCTGGGCCACCACGCTGCATCCTCTCGCCTGGCTGTCCCCTCCGCCCCCCTCCACCTTATATAATGGCACATTATACAACATCGCAAAGCAGGTGGTATTTTTAAAGACAGCAAGTGAGCATTTTTTTGGCCTAAATTTGGGAATGAAACAGATGGATTTTTAAGACTCTGGGATTTTCCTATGAATAGTAACCGTTGTTCTCTGCTTTTAAACACCAGTTTCAAGACCACCTCCAGCAACCAATCAGCACTCTATTTAATTATAACAAAATTCTTAGCTCTGTCTGCTGCTGCTCGGACAAGTGGGGGGCACTGGATCAATTTCTGGAGCCAGGCAGACTTGCCAACAACAATTTTCCTTTTCCCAGAGGGCCTCGGAGGCCTGGAGCAGGTTCCAAGTCCTTCCTCTCCTGCCTGCGCAGCGTGGGCTCCCTGACAGCGAGTTTGAAAAGGGTTATAGAGAGGCAGATAAATGCTGGGCTTGTTGCAGCCTTCCTGACAGCGCCAACCCCCACGCCAGTGAGCTCATGCCCGCCTCATTATGGTTGGTGCCAGATTTTTTCCATTAACAGGTAATTGAGTAGAAACTAAAATAAGCGAAGTTTGTTTCATCCCTTGGATTTTCTTGCTGGGGTTTGAAAGAAAAACACTTTAGCTTCGTTAGTGGAGGAGTGTCCTTGAAAACGTATTTATGTTTTCCAAGTGATTTGTCGCTTGGTGGGTGTAATTAGCCATTCCCCTGGCCTTTCCCTTCTTGTTTTTAGTCTCTGAGGGCTCCGATATTAAGAGAATAGGAGCTGGTTTCCTGGGCCCCTGGCTGTCTGACACCCTGTGCTAAGAGGGGATGGTTAAGTATGTTCTGTTCGTTGTAGATAACTGATTTTTGTCTCTCTCTGTTTCTCTGGAGGATGCATGCGCACACACACCCCTGAAAAATCGACGTAGCAGCCTGTTGATCACACAGCCTCAGCATGCAGCCCACAAAGCCCTCTTCTGAGGTCCCACCCCAGGCTGGCCAGCTCCCCCTCCCCACTGTGCCTTTCGTAAGCTCTTGGGCTCCAGGTAGATGGTGTCGCTAGCTAAGGGGCAGGCAGCAAACCAAGGTTTTGTCTCCTTTTATCTCTGTGGCTTTCGTTATGGGTGCCCAGCCCAGGTTCTAATTTCACAATTTAATGTTCCAGATGTGGAGTGAGCCCGGAGTCTCCAGTCCTGCTTCCCATGTCCCTGGACTTCTGTCTTAGCTGGTCTGTGTTCAGTTTCATGAAGATTCCCCATCATGACTGCCCACCCTAAGCTCTCCATTAAGGCCAGATCTTCAGATTGTGTGTGTGTGTGTCTGTGTGTGTGTGTGTGTGTACGTGTGTACATGTGTGTCTGTGTACAGAGAGAGAGAAATGGATATGGGAAGGGGCTGGTCTCCGTACTTAGGAGTTGTATTTCACCTGGAACACCACAGAACCTTGGCCTTATTTTGGTCATGAACCTCTTTGAGATTCTGGCAGGTACGAATGACCATCACCCTAAAGTAAATGTATATGCTTGAAAACCAACAGCACACTGCATGTGTTTTTGGTAGTTTCAAGAGCCCCTATGGCTCCCAGGATAAGAATCATGCAAGGCTAATGAATCCATGTAATTAAAGCAATTTTTTCCCCCAGAATTGTTCACCCCTTCATATACCTGATGTAGAATTCTTAATGAAGGAAAGAAGTCTCAAAAAATTTGCAACTTTCGGATGAACAAACTGAGCTCATATGCCTGCATGCATTTGGTATTGAACCGGTAATAATAATAACCATAGCTAACATATTTTACATCCCTGCTTTGGGACAGTGCAGGGTGCCCTTCTAACCAGGATGGTGTAGATTAGGTCCCTGCTGCCTGGAGCTAACATTCCAGGGGAGGGTGGGGAGACAGACACTGCCCAAGTAAACAAAAGAGCCACTTAAGGTTTCAGGAAGTGCTACAAGGAAATAAACATGGTGACCTGCTGGGTAATAACCTCCAAGGGCCAAGGAAGTCCTCTCTGGCAGGTGCTATTTCATATGAGGCCTGGAAGAGGAGAAGGAGTTCTTCTAGGTCTGTCTCACATTCAGTGTCTGAAGCCATCTCCCTCAGACCTTCCCATCACAGTGCTAGGGGCTGTAAACACAGCTCCTTGGATCCTCACAGCCTCCCAAAGCTCTTTCAGCAAGTCCATTTTACAGACAGGCTCACTGAGGCCTGGAGCGACCTGCCTGGGCCATGGGAGTGGGGGAACCGGAACTGAAGCCACGCCTTTCAGATCCCCAAGCCTGTGTTCTTCCTTTTTTTTTAAAAATAGCTTTATAGAAGTATAATTTAAATACCAGAAAATTCACTCATTTTAAGCATATAATCAATGACTTTGAGGAAATTTACAGAGTTGTGCAACCGCCACCACAATTCAATTTTAGAACATTTTCATCACCCCAGAAAGATCCATCTTTCTCTTTCGCACTCACTCCTGGTTCCCACGCCCAGCCCCAGGCAACCACTAATCTACTTTCTCTCTCTGTAGATTTGCCTTTTCTTCACATTTCATATAATCTGGACTCATACATTACAGGGTCTTTTATGTCTGGTTTCTTTCACTTAGCACAGTGCTTCTCAACCTTTCTTTCATTATCATCCATAGCTTCCCCAAGGGGAAAAATTAAATTTAATTAAAATTCTCCCTAAAGACAGAAATTAAATTACTAAGGAATTTGGAGGGCCACCAACCACTGTAACATTTAAGAACTTTTTGCCCTCCAAGAACCAATTTTCTCCCCCTTAGGGTTATATTATATCCATTGAGAATACAAGACTTAGCATATTATTTTTGAGATCCATCCATGTGATAGTACGTATGAGTAGTGCTTTCCTTTTGATTGTTGTATAGTATTCCATTGTGCGGATCCGCTGCATTTTGTTTCTCCATTTACTTGAATGAACTTTTGGGTTGTTTCCACTTTTTGGCCATCTAAAGCCTTGCGCTTGAACACCATTCTGAATCACTGAGCCCACTCCTTATGTGCGGAAGAGCCCTTGGGAATCTCAGCGCTGCTTCTGGAAACATCCCTAGTGCCTCTGTTTCCTCATCTGTGGACTGGAGGCAATAATACTTAGGCCATGGGGTTGTCATGGCAATGATCTGAAATAATATCTGCCCAGTGCCTAATATATGTCAGAGGCCCTCTCCAGCCCCTCATCCTTTCCAAAGGTGCCCCCTTTGAAATCTGCCCTGCTTCCTTCCCTCCACCTCCAGCTTTACTCTGTCGCCATAGATTGTGCAATGTCAGACATTATGATTTTCTCCTTTTTCTCTGGTGTTATTCAGGTCAAACCCAACATTGTTCCGTAACAGGAATCTCAAGTATTTCTCTCCTCTTGGCACTTGTCTTCTGGTCTCAGCAGTTGATACATTTCCAGGGACCAATTGATTTCATCTGCTGCTAAGAAACTGGGCCTCCTGTAGGGGGTGGGAAGTAGGGTGAGCATGTTGATGCTACAGTCAAAATGAGCACTGGACTGGGAGTCCAGAGACCAAGCTTTGGACCCAGCTGGGCCGAGTGGCCTAGACCAAACCCTAGAAGCATTTGAATTAACTTTTTCTTTCTGCAAAAGGCATCCTCATTATAAATGCTGGCTTCACAAAATCATAACGAGTCAATGAGAAACTGCTTTGAAAGTGACTTGTAGATGGCGAATCTGTTGGGAAAAGAAAGACTGTGACATATATATTCCTATTGTTGTGTGGGGCCTGCCCAGTGATGCTCTTCTGTTTCGGGGGTGATGGACTGGGGTAGTGGGTATGTGTGTCCACATAGAAAGACACCTTCTTGGAACCATCTGTGCATAGTGGTTAAGAGGGAGAACTCTGGAGTCAGCCTGCCTGCGTCTGGATCCCAGCTGTAGAGCTTCCTGGCTGAGCCGGTTGGCCAAGTGACGGAACTTCCCTAAGCCTTGGTTTCCTCAGCTATAGAATGGGACTAAGACACTGCCTGCTCCCGGGAAGCTCAGATGAGATTAAAGTGCTGGGGTCAGTTTTGACACTTGGGTCTGTTCTGTGGACATAGCGATTGTCACTGCGGCAATTATCTTGTGCTTTCTGGGACAAGAGAGAGACAGACCCTGGCCAAGTGCAGTCTTCTAGGAGAGAGAAGACAGTTGCTTGCATAATATGTTTTTGGAAGGCCACCAGACTCAAATTTGCAGAGTGCTCCCAAGGCCTGAAATCCCCTGTGACACTCCTTTTCTGTGGCCCTGCAGGCCTTGCAGCCTCCCAGATGCCTATTCAAATACAGACACCTCATTCAGAGGGTTCACAGCTTCAGCCTTCTCAGCTGAGGCTCAGCGAGAGGCTTGTGGGAGCACAGGTGGGCTAACGGGAGGTGATGTCCACAGAAACAGGAACTTGTCCCTACTGGCCCACATTTCTGAGCCCAGCATGAGGTTCAACTTTTTGGCCTTTGATTATACTGATTACTGACATTAGATCAGATTGTTCACAAACGGTCTCGGAGTTGGAAATCATTTTTCCTCCCAATATGATACTCTCTTGAGAGAGAGAGAGAGAGAGAGAGAGAGAGGGAGAGAGAGAGAGAGAGAGAGAGAGAGAGGGAGTGACTCTATGCATATGTGCATGAATATGGAGTCACGGAACTCAGAAGCACTCATACTTTCATACAGTTTGTCTTCAAAGCACTTGTCATTCCACCTGTTCTCCCTCTTGTTACGGAGAGCAAGTGATTTGGTCCAGTGACCAAGAGGCTGTATCGTGCCACCTCCCAAACAGTGGACTGGTAAATGTTTAACAACAGCATTTCCGGGGGGAAAACCCCCATTTGTAGCATTTGCCAATTTCTATGGTGTGTGTACCTTACCGTGGCCAATTTCAGTCTATCAAGTCTATTGATGTGACATCATTATATACAGAATTGGGAAGAGATGCTCAGAAGCGTACCATTATTAATATTTCCATGAAAACAAATATAGTAGACATATATAACCTCAAGAACATGGGTAATTGTAAAATAAGTGACGTGTTGAGTGTTTTTCACCTTTACTGTTAATATAATTTATTTGGTTGTAAGTTTATATAACTTAATTTTTAAAAACTGGCTTGTAGCCCACAGAAGGATAGCTATGTGAAAAGTACAAGCTAAGGAGAGGGGCCTCAAGAGAAACCAACCCTGCTGCCATCTTGATCTTGGACTCCTAGTCTCCAGAATTCTGAGAAAATAAATTGGGGTGGTTTAAGTGAAAAACAACAAAACAAACAAACAAAAACCCCCAAAAAACTGGCCTGCAAAATTACAAAAAAATTTAACAATCAGCTCTCACAAGCCAGTATGAACTGTATCCAGCACATTTCTGCCTCCCATCAATCCACGGGCCTACTGAGTAAGAGCCCATGGAATTTTTTCAAACCAGCTCTGAATCCATCCCCTGGCTGGTATTCTAAAGAAATCCATTTAGAAGGAGTTTCGTTGCAGGCCCCTTAGAGTTCTGAGCATGAATGGGAAGTGGCTAGTCACCATGCATCCTTTGCCATGCACCATCTCCTCCTCCAAGGAAGCTGGAATTGTCCTGTCTAAGCGTGGATCGCTTCAGAAAGAGGATTCAAAGATACTCCGTTTTAAGCCTGTTCACTACTTGAGAAAATTCCAGAAACTCTTACAAAGGGAGGTTCGTGTGAAACGAAAAGTTCTCAGAGGTCCAAAAATCGGAGTGGGGAATTCCACTTTCCTTCAGGGATATTGAATAGAAGTTCCAGAGGCCAAATCTATTCTCTTGACTTCCTGTCAGGGGAGCAGGGCATTGTGGGTAACCTCCCAGAACAAGAATGGAGGTCAGGGCCAAGGCCCCATGCAGACTTGGGGCCTCCTTGCTCCTGTGCTCTGTGTTGGGCCTGGCCAGCAGGGAGCCATTCCTTTCAGCTCTGTCTCCCCCACCTTACCCATGACTCCCTGGGGCTTCCGCTTGCTCCAGGGGAGCCCATTGGAGCATTCTCCTGGAAGAAAGCCATCTAGGCTGAATGAGCAGCGTCTGCTTTCTGAGGGAGCTGCTCTGCTGCCCCAGTGACTGCCTGGCTCCTGGCCCTGGGCCATTGTGGAAGGACAAAGCTGACACACACAACAATCCCACGACAATCTCCTCTCAGCCCTTTTCTCTGTATTATTGTTATTATTACCTTTCAAACACTGCAGCCTCTTGGGCTCATTATCTCTGGTGAGGCCTTTGGCCAAAGTGTGTGGGGGCCACGTCTCCCTCCCTTGCACCCCTCGCCCTCATAGGCCCAGCTTCACTGCTGTCTCTTTGACAAAATACATAAAACCGATACTGATCGGTTAACATACATGACATCTTTAAACTTTAATCCATTTTCCCTCTCTCGACGCGGCGGGCCAGCCTCTGTAGAGGTGCCCAACCATTGTTCCCCGTCAAAGCCTTCTTGCGTGGGTTTCCCACTGAGTCATTTTATGTGAGTCAAATCAAGATTATAGGTAGTGGAGAAGAAAAAGCCGAGAAGAGAAGGTTAGCCCCTCATTTTAGACTTTAAGAAAAATCTGCCAGCAGGGGCCAGTGGGAGTGGGTAACACACATGAAAGACCAAGTCCTAGCTGGGTCACCTGTGTCACGAGAGGAGTTTTTCAGGGAGAAGCATACAAAACACGCATTGTCGTGGTTGCACACAGAGACATAAATTTAGGAACATGTTCGCCCTGCGCCTGAACATCGTTAGCTCTGATAATGAGGAACAATGAGCCAGAACGAAACCTCGCAGACTGAGGAGAGAGAGCAGTGACACTTGCTCATTCTCCCACAAAAGTGGCTTCTCTCTTCTTCCTCCTCTTATCTCCCTCCTGGTGCCAAATGACCCTCAGCCACTCACCACTGCCCTCGCACACCTTTGCTTGGTGGAATGGTGGAAAGGTCAGGAGGACAAAGGACCTTGGTCACTACTGGCTCTTCCACATTGGAGGGAAATCCTTTTTGGCATCTGAAGTCCCTTTGGGGAAAGTTCCAGAGAGGGTGCTACTTGGCAAGACGAGAGGCATGACGAGAGGTGTAGCTACCAATTCTTACTCTTCAGATGGCAGTAGAAAGTTGAGATTGGGATGCCTGGGTTCAATCCAGGCTCCACTACTTGGTTGTGGGATCCTGGTAAATTACTTTATTTCTAAGTGCCTAAATTTCCTCTTATTTGAGTTAGTACCACCTCGGGGCTTGATAGCAGGATTAAATGTCTATAAATTGCGCAGCACATTGGAAGTACTCAGTAAGTGTTGACATTATTAGCCGTGGCGGAATGACTCAGTTCCTTGAGATAAAAGAAAGTAGTTGAATTAGATCACAAAGATCTAAAACGCTTGATTCTGTGATTCTCACTTAATCTTCCTACTTCATCTAGAGCTGGGTAACATTATCCTCATCTGATGAATAAGGAAACTGGGGTCTGGACAGAGTAAATGACATATACAATGACATAATAGTGACAGATGAAGGAAGATGTCTAAGTCCCCTGACTCTGGGGGTGTGGCTCTGCACAAGTCTCAAGCATAACAGAGGTAGTGACCTGAGTAATAAGGCATGACAGTTTTTTCAGACAACTTAAAAACTTTTGTAGCAAGAGGGGTTCAAAAGAAAATGATTTGGAGATTACCTTTCAGTTAATTTTAAAACAAAGCCAGCTCCCCAGAGCCTACCATTTCCTAAATCTCCTGGGGTGTCCAATCCAGGTCTCTCAATGAATGAGGCTTGGACCGGATGGTTTCCAGCATAGGGACTAAAAAGCTGCACTTGACTCTTGACTCAGCCACTTCTTGGCTGATTGCCTTTGGGCAACTTACTTGATCTCCTTGACCTTTTGATTTTTTTCCCATTAAAAAAAAACAACGAAGGTTTAATTTGCATACAGTAATGTTTGCCCCCTTCAATGTACAGTTCTTCAAGTTTTGACAAACTTCAAAACTGTGATATCCATCACAATCAAGATATATAAAATATTTCCAAAACCCTCCAAAAATTCATCCATGCCCCTTTAACAGTCAATCTCTTCCATCCACCTGGCAACCACTAACCTGTTTTCTGTCCCTATAGTTTTTCCTTCATGAGAATGTCATATACATGGAGTCATACAATATGTGACCAGTTGATTCCAGTTGTCTTTCACTTAGCAAAATGCATTTGAGTTTCATCCATGCTTTTCCTGTATTAATGCTATGTTTCTTTTTATTGCTGAGTAATATTCCACGGTATTAAAGAACTAGTATTTTTTTTTTTTTTTTGTTTTATCCATTCACTCCTCAGTTGAAGGGCATTTGGGTTGTTTCCGTTTTTGGTGATTGAGAATAAAACCACTGTAAACATTAGCATACAAGTTTCATTTTACTTGGCTACATCTGTAGGAGTGGGCTTGCTGGGTCATATGTTCAACTTTATAAGACTGTGCGTTGTTTCCCAAAGCAGCTGTGCCACCTTGCATTCCCACCAGCAATGGATGAGTATCCCAGTGGCTCTGCATCCTTGCCAAAACTTGACATTATGAGTTTGTAAAACGTTAGCCATTCTAGTAGGTGTGTGAACATTGGTTTCTAATCTGTAGAAGGGAGATCCTCATTGTGCCTTCCTGGTATTCTTGTGCATGCTAGTTGGCGTAGTTTGTGTGAAGCACTTAGCTCAGTGCCTGGCAGGTAAGGGATGGGGGGTTGCTAAATGCCAATTGCATTATTTATTATTCTATCCAAGCCCCAAATTCTTGCACGTGATGGGTATTGTACCTTATGCTTCTCGAGGCCCCTTTCCTGCATGAGAACACTGGTCTATGTTGGTCCAGATTGCAGCAGGGCTCTGTGAAGAGACCACTTTGTGTCTCTTCTAAAACTGGGCTCTGTTTTGTCTCCATAGCTCTCTGCAAAGGGACCGAGCAACAGCTGCTGGCACTAGGCCAGGCTGGTCCCCGGGAGCTCTGAGGCCAGGCTTTGGTGAGCAGTCCATCCAGGCAGCCTTCCTGCCACTGCCTGAGGCCTAGGGGTTTTTCTTGGCCTGTTCCCACTCCTGCAGCTGGCCTTCCTTGCCTGCTTGCCCTGCCAGCATGGAGCTCCCGGCCGGAGGTACAGGGTGCTACACACTCAGCTCCCTATTAAACATGGATTACCAAAAGAAAAAAAAAAAAAAGGCAAAATGAGTACATAAATCCATCTCTGGGGGGTTTGGCCTTGGAGGTATTATGGAGAGAAACAAGCCATACAAACACTCCTTTCAAAGTGCGGTTGAGTCCCTGGCCTAATCACAGTGGTCACCATTGGAGGCCAGAGAGATGGGGGCATTCATTCCCTTCCTGACAGCAGCCCCGCAGAGCAGTGTTAATGTGCCAGGTATCCCCGATTCCGCAGCAGCCCAAGTTCCCAGGGCTTTGGGCAATCTGGCAGCAGGCCTAGAGATATGACACAACAGGCTTAAATAATCCAGACAGAGAACCTAAAGAAATATGGAGCGGACCCAAAACATCAGGAGACCAGTCTCGGCATTACTCACCATGCCTGAATAATGCAAATAGTATGCTTAAAGATAATGGGTGACAGGCCCAAAGACATTAGGCAGTGGGCCTAAAGAAATCAGGCAGTGAGCTCAAAGAAGCCGAGTGTCGGGAACAAGGAATACAGATGACATGTCCAAAGTGGGGTCACGTGTCACTGCTTTATGGAACTTTTGTGCAAATTAGAAAAAGTCACCCCCTCTGGGCAAATGTAAATGTAACCCAGGGCTGCCCTACTTCGGGGAGCAGAGGACCCCTGTGGCTGGGCCCTCTGGGGCAGGACACGTTACGAGCAACCCACACATCTGCGTTGGGTCCAAGGCCATTACATTCCCCTGACATTTTGGATTTCTTTCCAAGCAGTGTTTTGTGGCCAGCGGATGTGCCCCACCTGTGAGTTTTACTCTGAGCAGGCCCTCCTGGATCACTGGGCTCTAAGGAGAAGAAAGGCCTACGAAGAAGGGAACTTGCGTTCTACGCTGTATGGAAGAAAAGCCCAAACTTGGAGAGCCCTTGACGTGGGGAAGGAGAGGCAGAACCTGAAGTAATGTTGGCACGGGGAAGACTGTCAACAAGAGATTGCCATCTCCAGCCACCTCATTTGTTCAAAGAGGAACCAGGAACCAGGAAGGGGTAAGGACCTGGCAAAGGCCACACAGCCATTTAGTGCCAGAATGCTGAGGGAGGCAGGGAGGGACGGTGCTGTGGGATTGGTCAGTGGGGTGGGTGTGGCACCACTGAGAACACCTGATTGGAGGGGCATCCAATTATAATTGGATTATAATTTGGGAGGACAGGTGTAGGGGGTATTTAGGAAGTTTTGGGGTATGTGGCCAGGAAGCAAAACTGCAAAAGAAAGATAACTGTAATTTCCCTTCCTTTAGTTTCTGGGGCTCACACTGCCTTGGTTTTCCTCCTGCCTCTCTGGCTGTCCCTTCTTGGTTTCTTTGCTGGCTGGCTTCTCCTCTTTTTTGGACCCTTCCAATGTTGGAGTGCCCAGAGCTCTGTGCTTGGTACTCTCCTCTTCCTACATGTGATCTCTCCAGGTAATCTCATCCAGACTCCTAACATTAAAAGTCACCTAAAGCAGGTGATCCTCAAATGTGCATGTCCGACCCTGATCTCTCCCCAGCACTTCAGTCTTGTGTAGTTAGCGGGTAAGTGACACTTCCCTTAGATAGCTAATAGGCATTTAACAATTAAAAGGGTCTGATATATCTGATCATCTGTCCTAAGCCTTTTCCTCCTCCAGTCTCCTCTCCCCTCATGATAAGGGGCACTCCCATCCACATAGTTCCTTGAGTACCCTTTTCCTTTATCCCACCCCTATATCCACTCCATGAGTGCTTTCTATCAATTCAACTTTCCGAACATGAGCAAATCCAAACAATTCTGCCTTCCAACATGGATCTGTCCACTTCTCTCCATCATCACTATGGCCATCTTAGCTCAAGCCAGCATTACTTCTTGCTTGGGTCGGCACATAGCCTCTTATCTCGTCTCTCCACTTCTACTCTTATCCTCACCCCTCCAAATCATTTCTAAACCGTGGTCAGGCTAATCTTTTAAAAACATGAATGGTATCACATCACTCCCAGCTTAAAACTCGTCAATCGACCCCCATTCCACTTGACTAAAATAGAACCTCCTTACCATGGGCTGCAAGGCCCTACACAAGCGAGCCCCTTCCTACTTCACTGGCCTTATCTCGAACATGCTCCCCTTCACCCATTGCATTCCATGACATTGACCTTCCTTCAGTTCTAACCTCCCATTTAAGGCCCTTGCACCAGCTGTCCCTCTCTTGGAATATTCTTCCCACTAACATTCACAGGCTGGTTCTTTTCTTTCCCCCCTGTCATTTGTTCCCAATCCCATCTCTAGAGAGGCCTTCCTCATCTAACCAAACTATCCACCAGCTCTAGCGCATTAGCTCATTTTAATTTTCCATGTAGCACTCATTATTCTCAGATTATTTTTCTCACTATCTGTTATTTCCTGTCTTTTACTTCTAGAATGCAAACTCCCTGAGAACAGAGGACTTGTCTTTTCCCCCACATACTCAGGGAGTATGCCCAGCATTTGGCAGAGTACCTGGCTTGTTGAAGATTCTCAACAAATATTGGCTGTGTGAGTAAATAATTGAAGAATGGAAGGAGTGAATGAACGAACACTGGACTTGTAGAGAGAGGACCCAGGCCCCACCCTCTGCTCTGTGTCCTTGAGAAGTATTTACTTATTCATTCTCTCGGTACACATTTTTATGTTTTCTATGTTCTTTTTTATGCTTGCTATCTCTCTGTTGAAGTTCTCACTAAATTCCTTGAGTATCCTTATAATCATTGTTTTGAACTCTGTCTCTGGTAGGTTGCTTGCCTCCATTTCATTTAGTTCTTTTCCTGGAGTTTTCTCCTGTTCTTTCATTTGGGATGTATTTCTTTGTTTCCTCATTTTGGCTGCCTCTCTATTTCTATGTATTAGGTAGATCTGCTATGTCTCCCAGCCTTGGCCGGGTGGCCTTATGTAGTAGGTGCCCTGTGTGGCCCCGGCACAGTCTCCCTGGTCACCTGTGCTAGGTGCTCCAGGTGTGTCCCTTGTGTGGATTGTTATAGTTGAGTCTTAATTATAGCCTCCTGTTATAGTTGAGCCTTGATTGCTATTGGCATGTCAGTGAGTGGGGTGGACTCTCAGGCTGACTAGCTGTGGGGTTTTGCTAATTGGACAGTGCTCTGCTGTGGTCTGAAGCCACCTCCAAGTATGTTGGTTGGTTCCGGGGCCTCTGGCCGGGGACTACCTGGTAGGAGCTACAAAGCGATCTGCAGTTGTTCACTGCCTGTGCTAACCCTGGAGGAATATGGCAGAGGCCATGCTGCAAACTGAGTATGTCTGCCACCAGTACTGGGCCTGGGGTAGTTCCCCAAAATGCCATGACACCCAGAGGCCTGCTGCCACCTGCTGGCTCATTTAAGTTTCAGCTAGTGATAAAGCCTTGTACAGTATGGGAGTTGGGTGAGGCAGGGTCTCAGGGAATCACAAGAGTGGGAAGAGTTTAGGTCACCAGGTTAATGTAAATTCTGGTTTGGTGCCAGTGCTGAGCCTGGAGTGACTCAGCAAGTATCAGAGCACTCTGAGGCCAGTTGCCACATGCCTGGGGCTTGCTGGACTCCCACAGTTTTCCAAGAAAGAGTGCAATGCGATTGGGGATGGCTACTTCTGGAGAAAATGCCTCCGGAGGTGTGTGAATTAGGTGGGGAAGGGTCCCAGTGAGTCAGCAGGATGAAGCAGAGGAGCTCACCAGGCCAATCAGATTCACATTTGGCCTGTGGGGGAGGGCTTAACATAGGGAAGATGGCGTCTGCCTGCCAGCTGCCTGGGAGGAGGAATCCTCACCAGGAAAATGCTGACTGTCCTCTAGTCCTCCCCCTGAAGCCACATACATCAGTCTGGCCCCGTATGTCTCTGAGGCTCCCTGAGTCACTGTTCCGCTGGAGCCTAAGGTGAGTACCTACGAGTGAGTGAGTCTGTGCCTGGGCCATTTAAGAGAACTTTGGATTTCCTACAGCATTCCATCCCAGCCAGATGGTTGGAATCCCCACTGTTTTTTACAGCCAGATGTTGTGGGGGGCTTCTTTCCCTGACACCAGTACTGTGGGCTGGGGAGGCTGGTGTGGGCTGGAGTCCTTAGCTCCTCTGGGGGGAACATCCACAGCTGAGGCAGCCGAGATATCCCTCCCATTTTTCATCTCTCACACGGAGGTTTGGGGCCAGCCATTTGGAATCTCTGCCCTGCCGACAAGTCTCTCTGTGGCTTCTATTTGTTATCCTTAGTTATAGAACTTCTGTTCAGCCAGACTTCAGATGGTTCTCTAGGTTGATTGTTTTACAATTTAGTTGCAATTTTAATGTGTTCATGAAAGGAGGAAAGCAGAGCATTTATCTACTCTGCCACTTTGGATCTCTAATTGCATTCTTATTGGCACAAATATAATCAATATTTAATTTTTATAAAACCAAATAGCCAAAATTAAAGCATTAATCATTTAATAATATTACTAGTGAAAATGAATATCTTTTTTAAAATATGCTTTGTTTCACCAGTTATATTGCTGTTGTGAATTTGGTGTTTATATTGAAGCATTTCTAATGACATTTCTTTTCTTCTTGAATTGTTTTTAAAATCACATCCTTAAATTTTCCAAATTCTTCCTTTCTTTTCCAAATTCAATCCTTCCTGAGTCCTCCATAAACTACTAAATGTAAACTCATAGCTCTGTAAGACTGAAGCACAACCATTATCCTGGGATTTCAATTTATTGCCCCTTCTCTGTTGGTTATACTCTTTCCTGGGTTCCATATTTTCCTCTTTCTTGACTTACTGTCTTGTTTTGCTAGATCACAACCTCAAGTAACTTCAAAGAAAGACTATAAGATGTGAAACTTTTAAGTTCTTAATATGTTTGAAAATGTCTTTATTCTACTCTCCAATGTTAGTTAGGCTCGATATAAAATTATGCAAGTAAAATAATCTCAAAGGCATTTCTCCATTGTTTCCTGTAATCTAGTGTATAGATGAGAAATATAATGTCAATCTGACTCTACTTCCTCTGTAGGCAAACTTTTTTTCCCCTAATGTAACTTAATGTAACCTCCCCCTTCTTTACTCTTGATATTCTGAAATGTTATGTTCGTTTGCCAAGATGTGAATTTTTTCCCATTCATTTTCCTTATAATTTGAAGACTTCTGTACCTCAACTTTGTGACTATCCTCCTGTATTATCTCTTTGATACTTTTTTTTTTTTTTAAAGATTTTAGTGGGAAGGGGAACAGGACTTTATTGGGGAACAATGTGTACTTCCAGGACCTTTTCCAAGTCAAGTTGTTGTCCTTTCAGTCTTAGTTGTGGAGGGCGCAGCTCAGCTCCAGGTCCCGTTGTTAGTTGCAGAAGGCGCAGCCCACCATCCCTTGCAGGAGTCCAGGAATTGAACTTGGCAACCTTGTGGTTGAGAGCCCACTGGCCCATGTGGGAATCGAACCTGCAGCCTTTGGAGTTAGGAGCATGGAGCTCTAACCGCCTGAGCCACCGGGCCGGCCCCCTCTTTGATACTTTTTGAGTTCTGTTTTCTCTATTCTATCTTTTGTGAATTCCTTTTAGTCTAATGTCAGGAGTAGAATTTTCATTTAAGTATATTAGCTTGTCAGTCATGTTTACAATGAAAAAATTTCTGTTTCTGTCCTTTACTTTCTGCCAGATTTCTTCATTTTTAGCTCCTGGTCTTTCCATTGATGTTTTAACTTCAACATCGTAGTTTTAATTTCCAAAAGCTCTGATTTTTGTTTTCTTTCCTCATATTCTTGTTTTATAAGTTGTTTCTTGAAACACTACTTTAAAAAATTCTCTTCTATTTCCAAAATTAACACATTTTCCTCAGAATAATTTTTTTGTATTATTTAATTGGTCTTTTCTTTCTTTTTTATGCTTTTCTCAAACATCTGATAATATTTAATGTTTCCCTCATATTTAACAATGAATCATTAAGAAATAATTTAGTGAAAGATGATTTGCTGGATCTTACTATTAGTACTTGGCCCTATTTCTACATTTCCATATTCTCCTCTGTTTTCCAGGAGCCTGGAAGTTGAAAACTACATTTCTCAAACTTTCCTGCTAGTTGGATTCTGGTTAGGTTCCGCTAATGGGAAGCACTGGTGGGAATTTAGATGGTTGAAAATAGGGAGAAATTATTCTATTGGATTCATCAAGAGTAAACAACTGCAGGCAACTATGTGCTCTAGCATAATTGATATTCAGAAGCAGTAGTGGGTCTGACTTCTTTTTGGAGGTAGTAATATCTAGTGGCATCAGTGATAAATGCTCTAGCAGCATTAGCAGCAGTGGCAATGGAGGTGATTTCCGGTCTATAGCAACCTTGGAAGCTCTAGCAGCTCAGGGAAGTGAGATTTGGCTTATGGGCTTTAGAGAGTAGTATCCTGATCGCTGGGCAACACCTTCTTTCTCTTTTAGTCCCTTCTTACAATATCATAACCACTAAAATATTTTTATTAAATCTCACTCTACTTGAACTCTTAAGTGTTATTTCTGTTTTTCTGATTGAACATTGACAAATACAGATACCATTATACAATACCAATAAAATATCTATCATCTATCTATCTATCTATACCTCAATAAGTATAAATAATATTGGGAAAACCTAACAAAGGATAGCAAGCGCTTTGTGTTGACAAATCAACATTATTCAGAGATATTAAAGAATGTCTGAGTAAATGGAGACATATCATATTCATGGATACAAAGGCTTAATGACATTTCTTCCCAGGTTAACCTAGATGCTCAATTCAACTACAATAAAAATTCCAGTAGAGATTTGTTGTTCCCAATGGCCTCTTTTCCTCTATGTTCAAGATTCTATCTGTGTATGGCTATCTTCTTAAATGTGACTTGGGAGTGGGATTTTGGAGGTCACTATGCTAATGCCTTATCTTGGTGTTGAAATAAAGAATCTATACTGTAAACTTCAATTATGTCTTTGACACAAAATTAAAAAGACCTTAAAAGTAGACCAGCAAAACACTAGTATCTAAATGGGTCTAGAAATTGTGTGTCTTAAAAATATATCTGAAGATACTGACTTTTCCCTGTGTTGGGAAAATAGCAGAGAAATTAAGTTCCCTAAGAGTAGGAGAGGCAAAAATCAGATGGATTTCCAAGAAGAAAACCTCTGTGCTTTGGCCAAGGGCCTTTCTTATTTGGGATCATCACATACTTTAATACCTCATTTATAGATGACATTGAATTCACCAACCCAGGAATGTAGCAGGCTTCATGTAATATAATTGGGCATAGCTGAGCATAGCTAGAGGGGACCTAGGACCTGATTGTCTCCCACTCCTTGCCTTAGAATCATCTGGGTTCTGCAAGACCTAAGAAACAATGGAAATAGATTCTGAACATTGCAAATTGTGGTCCTGCCTGAACAGCATTATGTCTCTTGGCCCAGTTTCCCAGGGCGTACTGCTGGGCCTAATTTCTGTGCTCACATATTCTGCTGGGATTGTAGACCCTTAAGAGTGGGAAGAGAACATAGGCAGTGTTAGGTGTATGAAAAGCCATTCACCACATTGATGCTTCTCTCTTGTAATACAGTCTTTCCCCCAGGATAGCATCTAATTGCTACTTGAATGAACCCACTATCTTTACCTCAACAGCCTCACCCAGTAGGCCATTGCAAACATTTATTATTCTTTGAGTGACAAAGCTCTTCCCATCTGTCTCTTCTGAATGTGTGTTTTTTTGAACTTCCACTTCTGCCCCAACTCCTGTCATTGAGGCAATATCAAAAGTAGCAACATGCATTGATATTATCCACTCTGCTGAAGATCTTGTGTACTTCAGTGACACCCCCCTTCAATGTTTTTTTGAAGTTAGAGAGATGGAAGATTTTATTTTTTTTTTTAACCTTTCAGTAACTGGTACAATTTTCTCAAGGAATCAGCATGAGAGAAAATATTTGCTAGCATCTCGCTTCCCTTCAGCCAAACTCACCTGCTCTGGAAAAACTTCCTGAGAAACACATTTCCAGAAGGTTCTTTCTGGGTATAAAATGGTTGTTATACGTCCTTGACTATCTCTTGATGTGCTCAGAGGGAAGGAAGGAAAAAGTCAAGTGTTTATTTTGATGATTCAAAGGTAGAACTGAGGTGCAAAGGAACCTTGAAAAATAGTGTTTCCACCTGATGGGAATAGTTATGATTTATATAGAGTAGCCACAATGGGCCAGGCCTGTACTACAATATCTTGTACCCTCACAGCAACCCCACTGAGGAGGTCTTATTATCATCATTTTCCTTTTACAAGTGAGGAATCTGAGGCCACATAGATAGAGGTGATAATAAAAATGGCGGCTACCATTTCTTGAGCATTGACCACATGGCAGCCATCTGCCTCACTCTGTTCTTATAGATCTCACCTGGTCCTCACAACAACTCATGTGATATAGTAGGTAATGTTATGGCTCTCATACCTTATGCTTACCATTTTCCTATCTGATTGCTTTGACAATTATTAAGTCCTTTCATGTAGGCTTTCTTCAATACCTGATTCCCATTGACTTGCCAAATCCTCCCCAGTCTCCAGTGCACTGATAGGCTGAGCAAAACCTTTCATCTCAGAAGGCCTTGTTGTCCATTGCCTCATCTAAGTCAGAGGCGTTGGTCAAATATCAAATCCAAGCTTTAGGGTTTTAAAAAATCCTGAATGTCAATCATGGTGCCTGCTTCCCCATCTCAGGCCAGGGCACATTATCCTTGCTGGCCAATTAGAGCCCTCCTTTTCCCTCATCTCAGCGATTGGTTCAGGGATGGGCATGTGAACCAAAGCTGATCAAAATCCTCCCAGGACTTCTCTGTAGAGCCAACTGAAGGATGATCGCTTTCTCTTGGGCTTTGTAAGTTGAGGGAACATGGATACAGGATAGGTAGTTGTCATCTTCCTTGCCATATAAAGTCTGTCTGCAGATTAAAACCAACACAGAGGAAAGCAGAGCTGAAAGATGGGAAAAGAAACAAAGATTTAACAGTATCTTTTAAGCTTTTAGATACAGCTGTCTCTAAAGGCAGTTTTCCCCCTGGAACTTCCTAGTTACAACAAATAAATATCCATTCTTACTTAAGCTGGTGTGAGTAGGCTTTCTGTCACTTGCAACCAGTGGTGTGTTGGTAAACTGGCTTCCTGGGGAAAAACACAAACAAACAAACAAACAAACAAAAAGGCTGATTGTTTTCAGTGTTTGCCAATTACCATGGTGTAAATGCTCCCACTGTGGCAGATTTTAAGCTGCTAAAGTTTAACAGCATCTTGCAAATTTCTGAATGTTTAACAATGTGCTTTTGCAACCAGATACCAGCCAGCTTCAACACAATACTGTTTGCACCTAAGAGTCCCAACTAATTTACTTTTCTCAACAGGGGTGTTGAGATGAGAGAAGTGGTGATTAGGGCACTTGACTGGCCTGCTTCTGCCCTTCTGCATTCCAGAAAGTTCTCAGATCTCCACAGGTACTTCTAGATAGGGAGAGAGGAATGTTCAATAACCGCACCCACTCAGCAGACTTTTAATTCAAGGAATTAAAACTTCTACAGTTTCTTTTCCGAACGTAGTTTGTGGCTCCCTCCCTCATCAGACTCACCTACTGATCCAGAGCCTGCCCAAGATTCCGCATTTATAATGAGCTCCCCAGGTGGTAAATGCATACCGTACTTGGAGCATTGCCTTCCCCCTTGGTCTGGTGTATGTGTTGTGTGCTCAGGTGGGGCTGAAATGTTGCTCGGTTCTGCATGAGAATTGAATGTGGCTCTTGAAAGAGCCCTGGGGTATTTTGTAGAGTAGTTATGACCTCTGCTCTCTGTGAGGTCCAGGATTCCAAGGAGGAAAAGGGCCAAGGGGAAGGAGACGAGAATGTGGAGGATCTTTCTCCTCCCACCCTCCACCCTTGCTTTATCCTCTACTTCTGCTTCCTTGTGTTTTCCTCTTCACTTGCTTTTCTTTAACCTCTTTGAGGCTCAGTTTCCACATCTATGAAATGGGGTTAGAAAGACAGCCCATAGGGTCATGGGGAGGAAACCATTGTACACAGCACCCAATGCCATGTAGGTGCTCAATGCATGTCAGTTTCACCTTATCCTCCCTTGTCTTCTCTCTTGGTTACTGGTTATCCCCTCGAGTTGCTGTCAGAGACCCATCAGGCCTACAAACCAGGACAGACATCTTTTAAAATCCATTTCCAAGTTCCTAGGGGATGCACTTTCTGTGTTGATGTTTGTGGATTCCACAGTTGATTCTTTTTTATAGTGACGTCATCTTATTGACCTATTTCCTGAGGATGTTTCCTTGGGTTCCACAGATGGTGAGGAAGGGGAATTACTGCTGACAGACCATGAGACTGGTCTGAGAGCCCTCTCTTCTTAGCTTCAGCGGATCCCACTTCCACCAAGGGCGGTGACTCACCATGGATTAATTGCACTGCAATTATCCTGGGGAGCCTGAGTTTCCTCTTGATGTCTCCTGTCTGGTTTCCTTTTGACCTGCACAGCTGTCTAATAGAGATGGCTTTTGCGATTTCTTAGTTAATATGGTTCATTATTTCCAGCGCTGCATTCTGCCTTCAGTGACTGGAGGTTTTTCTGACTCTGACTTGGAGACTTTCATGAGTTGTGTCTTCAATCAGGGCTCGGTGCTGCTTGCATTGTCTGTGGGAGAAATTTCATTTGCAAATCAGAAGAAGTTCACAGTGTGTCACGGTATTGCTTCATGAGATAGTGTTTTCATCTTCCACGCATCTCTCCCCAGTCACCTCCACGTGCCTTGGTTGAGGAGGAAAAAGTCTCTCTCTCCCAGACCTCAACGAGAGCTGTGGAGACAGAGCAGTAGGCATGAATTTGTTTGCTCCTTAGCCGTGCTAATTATGTGCGGAGGGCTGCAGAACAGGGCGGTGTCTGCTCTCCCGGCTTCTTGCCTCACGCTGGGTCATGCCACAGGGACTGAGATGTCTGGAGCCCTAAAAGCTTCTGATGTCAAATGTCTTTAGGAAATTACAAAAATCAAACTAACTCACTTAAAACTTTCTATTCCCCTCAAACTCAGCACAGCCTTGGATATGGCTTCAGGAAGTTTCTGTGGATTACACTCGTCCTCTATAGGCTGAGGCTTAGTCTAGCCGGTGCCTATAGTTTCTTGTTCAGTAACTACTTCACTTAATCAACCAGCTAGTTTTTATTGAAAATTGAACATCTTTAACTCGTTACCAGGAACAGGAGGCCATTTAGAAGGAGTTAAAACCTCTATTATCTTGAGGTTAATTTTCATCATTCAGGATAACTGGCATGGATGTAATGAGAAGAGGTGGCTCCTTACGGAGTAAAGGTGGCAGGTGGTGACCTGTGGACCCGAGTGGGGAGGACCCCAAATGCTGTGGCTTGAAAGAAACACCTGGCAATCTCTAGAGAGGCCACACATTCCACACCAAAGCCAAGATAGTTGAGAGGAACAAAGGGGAAAGGGAGTGAAGAGGGTAGAGAACAGTAGGATGAGAGTGGCAGCCATCAAAGGCGATCTCAGAGGCTGTCGGGAGATTAGATTTTATGCTAAGGGAGCAAAGAACAGTTTCCCAAACAGCGGAGGCAGAAGTCAGTGGAGAAGGGAGAGGTATAGGAGTGCTCTGTGGTAAGGAACGGAGAAAGCCTTGCACACCTCAGCAGTCCTCGGGGATGCTGAGTTACAGCCCCTTGCCTTTGCTATGTGCCAGGCCTCAAAGGAGGGTGTGAGACAGTGGTGAGAACGGTGGCCTCTAGGACTACCTGGGTGCCATACTCAGAGTTACATTCTTAGCTATCCAGGAAATTCCTGGGATCTAGAGCAATCCATTCCCCATTAATAACAGCTAAGGTTTTACTTCTGAAGACAGGATCCTGATCTGCAGGGAGCTGACGTTAAGTTGAACCAGAAAGTACTAATAAAAACGATATGATGGCTTATTAATGATAATTATTGAGCATCTACTACCTATGCATCCCTGTGTTGGAGGCTTTTTAACATTGTCAGTCATTTTCATCAAACTTCATGAAGTGGGTATGTAGTGGGCTGTGGGAGTTCAGGGAAGGAGGTGATTATGGATGTGTAGTCCCACAGGGTTTACCTAACGGGGCGGGACTTGAGCAGGATTTGGAGGATAAAGAGGGCTCGGAGGAGGCTGAACACCCTTGGGGGTTGGCTTCTGGTAACTCTTAAATCATTCCTCCATATATTGGTTCTTCTCAAAGTAGAGAATGTATCCCACTCTCCCTGAGTGCTTGAGCCACTATCTCACTGGGTAATCTCCATCAGTCCCTCCAACATACATCAGAGAATTATATTTCTCTGGCTTGTGGAGGCAGAAAGAAACCATGGGAGGTGCAGAAGTATTAATATTACCGTTGGCAAGGCTTCAGGAGGTCAAAAGACAAAATACTTGCAGTTGAGGCTGTTTACTCTTCAGTCTTGGATTGAGGTCCAAGTTGATGATAAGCTGGGAAAACCTCTAACTAGAGATCAGGGTGAAATTACTGACCACGTTGGTCTCAATCTATAGTATCTGACACTTCCTAGCTCAGGAACCAGGAGGTAAAGTTTGAGTAATGGCTCTACATCTATTACTTAGGTTTTTAAAAATGAGGATGTTCTTTGTTTTGAGGAACAAACACTCACTAGTACACGTTGAATGCAGTCTTTGTATTCCAGGATCAATACTGACAAGTATCTCTTGAACTTGCTAACAAGAAGAGACCAGAGATGAGTTGGAGCTGGCTTCCTTTTCTTTTCTAAAGAATTGAGTAAATAAAGGTTATTTGAGCTACTTCTCTTCAAACTAGTTCCCTGAAGAACTACAAAAGAGATGTGCTGAGATTTCCAGAATGGCTTATGTAGAAGTGTAGACTATCCAGTTACTGACCCTTTTAGTCCTAGAGCCTGAATGGGGCCAATTCAAGTGGAAAGCACTATATGGAGGCCCAGCTGTGTGCCTGGACCAAGAGAGGAGGCAGATGTGACACAGAGTCCTTGCTTTCAGGCAGTTTAGAGTTGAAGGGGAGGAATAAAAGATACACACAGTAGCTCACATATGAAGTAGGCCACGTGCCATGGCAGGGGCCCAAATGAAGAACAAGTTATGTCTAATTGGTGGACTTCAGCGTTTGAAGGGATGAGGCCTGCCATGAAGGAAGGACTTGAGGAAAGAATAATGTTTGTGATGACACTTGAACAATGGTAGAATTTCTTTTGTTCAATGTTTTATGGCTAATGATTATTTATGGTACTGTTAATGATAAAAAATGTTCATTATAGAAAATATTAAAATGTATAAAGAAGGAAATCAATGTAATCACAACCCCAGCAAACAGAAGTAATACTTATATTTTGGTGTATTCCTTGCAGACTTTTCTCTTTGTGTGTATATATATATATATATATATATATATATATATACATCTGTATATTCTTGTACACATACGAAGTTCACAGGACTGGTCTTATAGCCAATAAATACTTTTGAGGTCTACTCACTTAGCAGAATAAGGAGTTTTCACATATCATTAAATATGCTTCAAAATCATGGTTTATAAAGACATTATACACTTGTCCAATAATTCACTTAACATTTTAATCCAATTAGACATTCAGTGTTTCAATTTTTGTCACAATTAGAAATAATGTTTTGCTGCATCTTCTTATACATAAATCAAATAGAGACTTTGATCTGCAGAGATTAGGTGAGGGGGTGGGTGGTAGTGGGCTTTCCAGGAAGAGCAATCAGTGTGAGCAAGTGTGGGGAGGTGGAGAGCACAGACATATGTGTGCAAAGCGAGACTTGCCATTTGGCTGGAGAGTGGGTGCAGTGAGGGGAGTGGCGGGCATTCAGGGTGAACAGGGAAGTAGGGGTGGGCTATAGAAGACCGGGACTGGCAGACATTAACAGAGGCAACGGGGAACCACTTATGGCTTTTGAATAGGTTTAGGAGAGAATCAGAGCAGTGTTTATGGTGGCGAATGGGAAAGGGGTGTAGGGTGCAGTAAGGGCAAGGGGAAGAAACTGGAGATTCGGAGATGGGTTAGGAATTGGGGCAGCAAGAATGAAAAGGAAAGGATGGTTGTAAGCCATGACTCAGTGACTCAGAAACTGGTTGGGAATATGGCCAGTGAAGGGAGAGGCATCACCAGGCCTCTGATTTTGAGGTATAATAACTGGGAAAATGGAGAAAGCATAAAGAAATTGTGGCCTGGTAGGGGTATAGACGTGTCCAAATTTGTGACCTAGTTAGAGGTTAAGCCAGGCCAGAAACCAGATGCTCTGTCTTCCCATGTCAGAAGAGCCTCTACATGGTGGGTGTGACACATCCGGTGTTCCATGGGAGACACGGCAGCTCCTGGAGCCCATGCCTGAAAGCAGGTCAGCCTGAGGTAAACGTCTGTCAGCTGTGGCTTTGGCCCTCATTTGCTTGTTGGGACATGGATTGGGCACTATCCATGGATTAGGTAACAAGGGCAAAAAATAAAAGAAAATCAAAACTTCTTATTTCTTTAAACTTAGTTCTTCGCTAGACAGGGTTGAAGGAGCAGAGTGGTGAAAGAGAAAATGAAGTCAAAAAAAAAGAAAAAAAAAGGCACATTGGTCATTTCAAAGGATGGGCCGAAGAGAGTTGTCTCCTCACGTGGAAAGACTTCTTGGGATCTCCAGCCAGAGCTGGTCCCTGATCCTTGGCAGCATCTCCTCTCAAGTCGTTCTGAGTTGCTGGAGCCCATGGGACCATCCTGGAGGGCCATAAATAATTTGTTCCTTTGGGTGGACATCTTGTGATGCGTGTATGCATAGTTTCCTTTTATCTCACGTTTAAATTGTGGTTTCCCTCCCATGATTATTTTTGCCATATCAAACAGCTTTCAGCAGCTTCAAAAATCAAGACCAGTGAATAATAACAAAAATACGAAAGGAAAAAAAAAAAAAACCTGTCACCTGATCTCGCCAACATTTCGCTGCTGCTTTGGAAATTGAGAGGCGTGCATGGGATATTGGCAGCTAACAACCATGGAAATAAAAAATGATTTTTGATCTCAAGTCCTAATATTATTCATATTTTTTTCATAGCCTCAAACAATGTCTTCAGATAATTCAGGTAAAGGCAAGCCAGAAACAAAACAACATCATAAAGGCATTATTACATACAGACACTTTTCAGCTACGGTACACGCCTCACAGTGTCTTTGAACCCTGTATGATGAGAGAACTGATTCACACTCTGGGGAATACTCTTGGAGCTGTTTTTACTTCGACAGAGGATAGTGAAACAAAATTCTTTGGCTTTAGATACGTGTTCAGTGCTGGCCCCACAGAGCTCTAGTCCTTCTTCTGTGTTTACCATTCATCAGAACTCCATTTGGGAGGCCATGGGAAGAGCTGTGACATTCCCAGGTGCACTCCCCACCTGCGGTTAACCTTGGGGCCTGGAGGTTTGGGCCAGCCATCCGAGTGGGTGGGGGTTATGGCGCTGAGAATGAAAAGGCTTTCATCAAGAAGAATTTGGCAATAAAGCCTTTCCCAGCCCTGGTTCCTCCCAAAATAACACTAGCCAGCCTCATCAAATTAGATAAGGGCTGGGGACTAGGGTGTGTTTAGAAAGGACAGAGGAAGCAGAGAGAGGGAGGGAGGAAAGAGAACTGTTATCTTGGGAAATCTCTCACTCCTTATTGAAACTATCTGTTCTCTGGTTTGAAAGTGTCTCAAGCCAAGTGTCTCAGCCAAAGAACGCGTTTTCCTTTCCTCCCGGCCTCCTGTTTCACTGTGTGAGTTTTCACCTAGAGCAGGCTCTTCAGTGTATGAGCTCTAAGTTCATTCTTAGGTTCTGAAGCTGGACGTACCACCTGAGGGGTCAGCCACTCTTATCCTCACTTTCCAAAGCCATCAACAACTGTGGCATCGATCGGGCACGTATATTATGGTTCCTACAATCGTTAAATGTGGCTGGCCTGGGTAGTATACAGCCTGATCTTTAAGTAGATTGCCAGTTACAGATATTCGTTTTGCTACCTCTTCTCGTTTTCCAGAAGCATCTAACAGTTCCTGGCAGGGCGTAGACATCTAGTGAATGTTTGCAGATCCTCTGATCATTCTTCATCCCACAAAGAAAGCAAGGACTCAGTGGTATGAGTTCATGCAGATAGAGTCACAGGTATGAAATTATTTCTAGGAGTTTTGACACACTCTAGTGTCACGGGCATTTCTAGAAGGCTGAAGACTTAACAGGACATGATTTTTCTCGCTGACATGTTTTTGACAAGGTCCAGCTCAATGTCACCTCTGCTGAGAAGCCTTCCATCTTGTCCTGAATCCAAAGCAATGACTGTGCACTGAGTTCTTAAATGTCTGTGCCATTCGAAAGGCAGTCTTGTATTCTACATTTGCTCACCAGTCGCACTTTTGTTAAAAAGCCCCAGGGAGACGAGGCCCGATTCTCACATGGTATTCACTCATTCTCTCCACTATTATTCTTTGAGTATCAGACATGGCTCTGTCATTCATGTCATATGCTGGTAAAGACAGTATGTCTAATGAATTGACCTGATCTACTTTAGACTCTGAGAAGCCTGCTGAGGTGTTGTGAAAGACTAAAATCTATTTATCTAGAAAGTGTCTACAAGCCCCTGGAAAAACAAGAGAAACAAATGCTCTCGGTTTCCACCTTTTCTGCCCCATCCTTGAGTTGGCTACTGTGCTCTCCCCACACCGTGGAATGTGCATTTGGCATTTCACTGGCTTTTCCTCCTGGACAGCATTTTCCTCAGCCGTGGACCTAGGGTTCGTTGAGCTAGAACAATCACTTGCTGGAATCTCATTTCAGTTCTACAAAGGTTAATTTATCCTTTTTCAGGCTATGTACTCATTTAAACCAAAATTACCCAGCTACTAGCCTTCTTGATAGCAATTACATCCCACAAAAGCCAACTACTGAGCTTCATGTATTGGTAATGGCCTTCCTTTCTATAGTTTTCCTCAGGGATAAAGTTGAATGGGGAAATTAGTCACATTAAGCTGGAAAAATGGTGAACAAAATACATATTTTATATTTTTAAAAAAATATCCTCCTGCTACCAATTATGGTCTTTATTAGAAACAGGTATTTTCACATTATGGGACTTGTCTTTATATTAAACAGCACAAACCCAAATGAATAGTTACTTAAGAGGATCTTTTAAATAAATACTCAAGTCCATTTTAATATCTAATAATAGTGGCTGCCTCAAGTATTCAAATTTTAGCATAACCAGCAGGAAAACTGTTTGATGTTTTAATTATGTCTCTGAAAATGCTGAATGGGTTATAAAAAGCAATTCGAAGAAAATAAAAAGGATTTTTTTTAAAAAAAAATTTTTTATTATTATTAGTGTTTTGGGAGAAAAGACATTTTCCACATCCCATTAAAAACCTTTCTGCATTGTAAAAATACTATCTGCTGATAAACTAGGCCAAATAAGCAAAGGATTTACATCTATTGTAAGTGTTCTCATTTGGGGGCAAAAATCTGGGAAATAAAAAAGAAAAGGAGACCTCAGAGGAACTGTATTCTAAAGAGGGGGTGCTATGGAAATTGAGCATGCCTTGAAAGAAAGAAAGGAAGAAAATCTTTTAATTACATTTAAAATTAGCCAGAACCTTGTGCTTGTCCCAGTGAGATTCCTGGGAGGATTGTAATGTTTCTGATGAACGGGCTGCCCCGGCCTGGGCTGATGTAATCACTTCAAAATCCCACCTGGAGGTCTGGACCGGGGAGGCTGCTGTGGGGACATTGCCAGGCTAAGATCCTGTGGCCCCAGGTCATTCTTCTGGGCAGGGATGAGGAAAGATGTCCCTGAGGGGAGGGAAGCAATGAGATGGGAAGACATTTCCAAGGAGCGGAACCAGATGTACAAGCTGTAGAGACGTGACTGAGGCTCAGCAGTGGATGGACACAAGCGATGGGGAAAAGGAAGGCTGGACTTTAGCTTAACTCTTTCTTCTACTCTCCGTAGGTGCAGGCTGTGGGCCTGGCTCGCAGATGCCATTCAAGTCTTCTTCTCAATGGCCAGATATGAGGTGTCAAAGAACTTAGGGAAATCATCTCCATGAGAAAAATGGGTCCTTTCCCTGCGGTCGCTGCCCGGTGGAGGTCTAGGCAGGGCTCTCAACCGGGGCTGCACTCCCCAGGGGATTCTAATTATATTATGTTTTATAATTGTTTTTTATAATCACTTTGCCTAAACTGCATTCCAGACCAAATGACCAACCTCTTGGGGGTGGAACCCAGGCATCAGTGTTTCTTTCTTTCTTTTTTTTTAGTTTTATTTTATTTTTTAAAGATTTTATTGGGGAAGGGGAACAGGACTTTATTGGGGAACAGTGTGTGCTTCCAGGACTTTTTTCCAAGTCAAGTTGTTGTCCTTTCAGTCTTAGTTGTGGAGGGCGCAGCTCAGCTCCAGGTCCAGTTGCCGTTACTAGTTGCAGGGGGCGCTGCCCACCATCCCTTGTGGGACTTGAGGAATTGAACTGGCAACCTTGTGGTTGAGATCCCGCGCTCCAACCAACTGAGCCATCTGGGAGGCAGCTCAGCTCGAGGTGCCTGTTCAATCTTAGTTGCAGGGGGCAGAGCCCACCATCCCTTGGGGGAGTTGAACTGGCAAACTTGTGGTTGAGAGCCCACTGGCCAATGTGGGAATTGAACCGGCAGCCTTCGGAGTTAGGAGAGTGGAGCTCTAAACGCCTGAGCCACCGGGCCGGCCCATCAGTGTTTTTTAAAACTCCCCAGATGCTGTGTAGCCAAGTTAGAAAACTGCTGGGAACACGGTCCAAACTTGAGAATCATGTAGGTGGCTTGTAAAATGCAGATTCTGCTCCAGCAGGCCTGGGGCGGGGCCTGAGATCCAGTCTTTCTGAACCAGCTCTCAGGTGATGCCCATGCTGCCCAGGGTACCACACTAGGAGTAGGAAAACGCTGCAGTTTCCTGCCGTTTACACTTCCTCAGATTTCTGACTTTTAGACTGAACAGTATCTATTTTAAGTGATTAGGATCCTTAGTGGTTTCTTTTCTAGCCCAGAAGTCTGTGTAGATGGATTCTGGTCTTAGGAGACATTTTATTCCATTTAGCTGGAATGTTATTCAAGCAAGTACCCAGCTTGTCATTGGGTATCAAGAAATGCCATCATACTTGTCCTTAAGGATCTTAGTTTTGTCCATGGTGTCTTCTTTGAAGTGTGTGTGTGTGTGTGTGTGTGTGTGTGTGTGCGCGCGCGTGCTATTATTCAGAAAAGCAGGCTGGATTTGCTTCATTTATTTATCAACAAATATCAGCAAAGTCTCTACTATGTGCAGGCACTGTGTTGGGAGTAAGGGAATTTCATCTTTATTATAATCTTGGAGGTGAAAAAAAATGAAGTGCAGAGAGGTTAACTCACCCAGTGGCCCAGCTAATAAATGGCAGAGAGGAGATTCAAGCTCAAGACTTAGATTCTGAAGCCCAAGCTCTTGCCACCATACCACACAGCTCAAAGTCCAGCTTCCAGTGGCCTCCAAGAGTTTTCCCCTTAAAAGCATTTGAACGCCATATCAGATGCTATTAGCGCCTGCTGCACACACCCCTGGACCTCCCATAAGGTCACCTGCAGCCAGTTCCCAAACACTCTAATGGCTTTGAGTCTTCTCTGGCCTCCTGACTGCTTGGCCGGATCACAGGGCAAGCCGGGAGTGCCAGAAAATGAATGCCCCAGAGGGACCCTCAATCAATGAGGGATGGGAATCGGTGGACAAACACCTCGGCTTCCTTCCCACCCACAGACAAGTCTGGAGCAGGCCACTCCCCTGTCTGTGAGGGTCTGTTGTGAGCATGGGCCTCAGTCACCCCCAGAAGTGGTCTGCTCATTAGCACATTCTGTATTGGGCTCACATCCTTTTTCTTCATAGTGCTTTTTTGGCTTACCTCTCAAATAAAGTGCTTATACCCAAACATTTTCCTTAGACTCTACTTTGTGGAAACCCAAACTAAGAAAGGCATCGATCACATTGGAAATACCTAGAAGTTAGAAAGCCCTATCATGGTGCCAGTGGCGGAAGAATCAAAACATGATAACAATTGAATATCTTCTTTAGTGGAAGAAAGATTTCCCTTTTTTCTCTTTGCTTCTCCAGAGGGAAGACTGACTGGTAAAGAGCTGACATGCAGGGGGTTGTACCCCTTTGAAAGGGTGAATAGATTTTGCAGAGAGTCCCATGGCTTCTGCTGAAGCAGGGATTCCCTAGAGAGTTTGAGCAGATGGCGAGGCAAGTTTACCTGCACGCCTCTGCTGCTGGTGGCAACCGTATGCTGTGAGTTTCAGTGTCAAGGTAGGCAGGTGCCTTGACGTATAGAGAGGGGATGCTCAGAAGGACCAAGTGTGAACATGACCCTGGCACCCTCCAGAGCTCGCTGAGATAATACTTTATGCCCGTTGGGGAGTGGCATGGTCACTCCCCAGTGGGGAACAGCTGGACAAAGCAGAAAGAATAATTAATAGGGAGTCGATAGATCTGGGTTAGAATATTAGCTCTGACCGTTATTCTTTCAGTCAGTCCGTAATTATTAAGTACCTGCTGTGTACAGGCTGGAGTGATACGCAAAATATTTAGCCATTATTATCCAAGTGCTGTGCCAAACATTACTCCTTTAATTATTGGATTATGGGGTTGTCTGGGTGATCCAGGGAGGGGATAGGTTGGTGGGCGTATCATGGGCACTTGGGAGGTTTGGGGCAGTAATTAATTACCAACAGACACAGAAACATTTCAATATTTTAACTGTCCTGGTCACACAGGTTCATAATCACTGAATATGTCTGGTGTCTGGCACGAGGCTAGGTGCTGGGATTAAAAAAGCACAACAAAACAGTGAAACCAAGCAGACTTCATCCGTATTGTCTGGGGAAATAGATCATGTTCAAGTCGTCACACAAATGAGTGTATGATCATAAACTGGCATACATGTTCTAAACGAAAGAAGATTTGCTATGAAAGGATGAAACATGGGAGCCTCACCCAGTGTTGAGGTTCAGAGAAGCTTTCCCCGAGGAAGAACACAAGCAAAAACCTGAAAGAGAAAGAAATGAGGGGTGGGACAAGAACTTGCCAGAGAGGGAATAGCATTCTAGAAAAAGTCCCGGGATGGGAGGGAATGTGATGTATTTGAAGGATAGAAAGGAAGTCAGTGTGGCTGGAACAAGGAGGATGGGGTGGGGAGTGGTCCAAGATGACTTCAGGGACACATTCAGGGGTCAGGGAGGCAAGACTCTGTAGACATCAGGATTGGGGGGGTTATCGCTAATGCCCCTGAGGGATTTTAAACAGGGGGAGTGATATGCTCAAATTGATTTTGAAATAATCACTCTAGCTGCAGTTTTGAGAATGATTGAGGCCAAGTGTTGTGGGTGAAAGCTTGAGAATGGTTAGGAGTTACACAGGAGACAATGATAGCCTGTCACAGGCTAATGGCCCAAGAAATGGAGAGGACCCAGGAGATGGCGGACTGGGGAGAGCCTGGATCGGGGAGGTGGTCGTGGCACATGTCCAGGGTGTTTCCAGTTCCTTTAACTAGAGTTTGGTCGGGGGTGCCCTTCCCTGGGATGGAAGCACTGGAGTAGGATGGGCTCTGTGACTTGGGGAAATATCATCCTTTCTCAGGGCCATAGTTTCCTCATTTGTATAAAGACAGATGGACTAGATGATCTACCAAGAGCCGTTATCTAATTCCCCTTTGCTGACAGTCACAGACAAGCACAACCTAACCTGCAGCAAAGGCTATCATCATCTTCCAAAGGATCATCTTAGATGTGGTTTCCAGGTCACAGTTACCTAGAATATTAGAATACAGAAATCTTAGGCCGCCCTGTCCTGACTCATGTCCTGAACCAGACATATCAGAGAGAGGGTTCTTGAGCAATAGTCTTTCATTCTGTCACTCCTCCCGCCCATTGCCATGTGAACTCCACCATCTGACAGGGAAAGGAGTGGAATTATGTGTCCCGACAGGAGCTGATAATGTAACCTCATAGAGTTGCTTACCTTTTCTGGTTCTCAGCATTCTTGTTTGCAAAAAGAGGGTGTTGGATCAGGTGGACCCTGAGGTCCTTTCTTGTGCCTGTGTTCTTTATTTCTTTCATCTGTTATCCTGAAATGCGGCTCATTTGAGCATTCTAGGGAGCTTATAAACTTCTAGGAAGGGTTGGACTATTTTGGCATATAGGCTGGGAAATCTCCCAGGATGCTTTGCTATTAGGTATACCTAAGAGGGGAGGGCTGTCCTGGACCTGGGTCAGAGATGTTTGTGGGAAGCCGGTCAGGGAGCTACCTGCCCCAGATTTGTGAGGAGGAACACCTGCTAATTCTTTGATGATTTGAGAAAGGGGGCTCAGCCCAGGCTGAATGTTGGGGGAGGTGGGGAGGCAGAGTCAGGTCTCCCAGGAACGCAAGCATCCTATGTCCGCACCAGGGGGAGCAACCTTTTTTACCAAAGCCTTGGTTTCCCAGCAGTGCCTCAGAAGAAAGCTCTTGGATGTGCTTTTGCAGTGGCCTGGTAGGGCCTTTCTCCTTCTCCTTTTTCACATTATTTAGTGTACAAATCCATTAGCATTGCTTTTTCTTGAGCATCCAAGATGCTACAGCAGATCACTCAAGTCATTCACATGGCATTTTAGCCTTTCTTTGGAAGACAATTGTGTCTTCAGTCAAAGACCTCTTGACAAGAGAAAATGGAGACCCAGGATGGAATAATGCAGCCAAGTAATTGCCGTACACCTGCAGAATGTGACTCTGCACCATTACGTCCCAAATCGTTGTGCTGAAAGATTTCTCTTGTTTACATCTCTTCATGCCCCAGCATTTAACCTTGGGGCTCCACAGACCACAGACTCAGTCACCACCCCCACCCCCGCCACGTTACCACAGCAATTCTTTCCTTTGTGGCCTTCATTTTATATAATTATGTTGTGGGCAGTCATCACTCATGCGTTTACTTAGCTGCATTGCGGGATGAGATTCCCTCTGCTATGGGAGCTCGCTTTAGGTCATTTGCTGACTCTAATCTTTTGGGTTTCTTCAGAGGCTGCATCCCTAAAATGAAAGGGAGAAGGGATGTGCCTAAAATCCTAACAAACAAAAAGGATGAAAAATGACAATGGGTCATGATCTTATCCCAAAGTGCCTATGGCAGTAAAAGTGATATAAACATGTTAGAAAAAGTCACAGTGGGCCAGCAAGCTGATTATGCACTGGTGGGTTTCAGCCGGTGAGGGTGGGTTTAAAACAATTTTTTTTTTATATTATAAAAATTTCAAATATACGAAAAAAACAAAACAAAACAAAACAAAACAAACACATGAGAAAGAGAGAGAACACTGCTGGTGGGAATGTAAAATGGTGCAGCTGCTTGGAAAATAGTTTGGCAATTTCTTAAACAGTTAAACAGAGTTACCATCTGACCCAGCAAGTCCACTCCTAGGACTATACCCAAGAGAAATAAAAACATATGTCCACTCAAAAACTTGTACACGAATCTTCCCAGCAGCTTTATTCATAATAGCCCCAAAGTGGAAACAACCTAAATGTCCATCAACTGATAACGAATGGATAAAATAAACTGTGGCATATTCATACAATGGAATATTATTTGACATAAAAATAAATGAAATACAGATATATACTACAACACGGATAAGCCATGAAAACATGCTAAGTGAAAGAAGCCAGTCACAAAGGACCTCATATTGTAGAACATCATTTAAATGAAACGTCCAGAATAGGCAAATCTATAGAGACAGGAAGTAGATTAGTGGTTCCCAGGGGCTAATGGGGAGGGGGAGATTATGGCTGAGGGGTACAAGATTTCTTTTTGGGGGCAATGAAAATGTTATAAAATCGATTGTGGTGATGGATTTACAACTCTGTATACACTAAAAGTCATTGAATTGTATACTATAAATGGGTGAATTGTATGCTATGTAAATTATACCTCAATAAAACTGTTAAAAGGTAAAGAAAACAGATAGAACAGTATAGTGAAGCATAGGTACCATTTCCTGACTTCAACAATTACCAGCTTAGGACCAATTTTGTGTCATCCAACATTTTTACACTTTGCCTCTCAGGACAACATCATTTCATCTTTATTGCAGTAGGCACCTCTAAAAAATAAAGGCTCTTTTAAAAATATTATATATATGAAAAAAATTATATATAAAAATTTTATATATATATAAAACCTTAAAACCATATCACACCTAAAAACTTGACAATAGTTTCTTAAAAAATTTTTTTTTCAAGTTATTGGTGAACTTAAAATTTAGACTATAATTTTAAACGTTTAAGGTTTACTAGTAAATAATAGAAAGGTTCTTCTATTCCTGTGTAATATTCCTAAAATTTGTTTTTTATTAAAATTTATCGAGGTGATAATGGTCAACAAAACTACATAGGTTTCAAGTGTACAATTCTATAATACATCATCTGTATATCATATTGTGTGTTCACCACCCAGAGTCAGTTCTTCTTCCATCACCATATATTTGACCCCCTTTTCCCTGTTCTACCATTCCCCCTCCCCCCTTACCCTCTGGTAACCACTAAACTGTTTTCTGTTTAGTTTCTTTATTTTGTTTCTTTATTTGTTTGTCTTGTTCCTTTTGCCTTCAGTTTTATATCCTACATATGAGTGAAGTTATATGGTTCTCGACTTTTCCTGTCTGACTTATTTCGCTTAGCATAATAATCTCAAGGTCCATCCATGTTGTTGCAAATGGTAGTGTTTCATCTTTTCTTATGGTAGAGTAGTATTCCACTATGTATATATACCACATCCTCTTTATCCAAAAAAACGTTCAACTTGACAATCATTTCTTAATACGGTCAAATACCCAGTGTTCAGATTTTAGCGTGTCTTGTTTTTTACAATTGTTTGTTTGAATCAAGATTCAAAGTAAGTCTACACATTGCAAATGGTTGAAATGTTTTTGTCTTTAAATCAGTTCTCCCTCTGTCTCTCTTTTTTTGCTGTTGAAATTCGTCTATTTAAGACACCAATTTATTTGGCCCATGGAATTTCCCAGTCTGGACTTTTTTGATTGCATCCCTGTGGTGTAGTTTAACTTGTTTCTCTGTCCTCTGTGCCACTTGTAAACTGCTAGTTCCATCTAGAACCTTGATTAGATTCATAGGTTGTGCCATATCCTCTCTTCAGGAGGCACAAAATGTCTGGTTGTCTTGCTTTGTGATTTTAGCAGCTCTCAATCATCAAGGCTTGGATCCATCAATCATTAGGGACGGTAGGAATTTTTTTTAAATGCACATGATTCCCTTCCCATATACTAAGTGGAACCATGCTTCTTTATTTCACCTCTCTGTACTCATTAGAAATTTGTCCCATTCTGAGATAGGGACTCCTGCTCTTCTGGAAAGGAACCCAGCAGACGGGGAGGCATTTCTATAGAACTTCCCCTTTCCCCAAAGCACAGTGAGAGGGAATTAAACTGCACTGTGCAGGAATCACAATGTCCCAGACCTGCTCATCTCTTGCCCTCTTCTACCCTAGTGTCTGTTCCTCTGGCTCATTTACTCCTCTAGCACGCTACACGCTTACACACCTCCACGCTCTTACTCATGATGTTCTCTGCTTCAGGTTGTCATTTTTGTCCAGCTGCTTTGCTTGTTCATTTATTCACCACTTACTGAAAACCTAGCACCATGCTGGGTGCCTAGCACCATGCCAGGAATTGAAGATAGAAAAAAAATAAATAAGAGGCTGTTCCTACCTGTAAGATGCTCACGTCTGTTGAGGGTGGGGGATAGGCAAGTAAATGGATAATTGTGAAATTCCTCTTATCCTTCCAGATCTGGCTCAATTATCACCTCCTATGTGAGGTCTTCTTCCTCCTTCCTACTCCTCAAGCTGAACTAGTCACTCTACTTTGTGTGCTCCCTCTGCCCAGGCTCCTAATGCTTTTCACACCAACACAGAGTCAGAAGCATTCATGCTTGTGTTGACTATATGATCATGAACTCCATTGAGAAAGCATTTGTGACTTATTCATTTTGCGTTTTGTTTCTATAACTTACTAGTGGTGTGATTTGGGGCAAATTACTTAATGTCTCTAACTTCAGTTTTCTTATTGGTAATATGGGGCCAACCCGAGGCCCTACTTCCAAGGGCTGCATTGAGCATTGAAGAGATCCTACACCTGTAACTTTTAGCTACGTTTGTTATTACCTCCAGGCTTAGTGCACTGCTTGGCACTCAACTAAGCATTTGCTGAATTCATGACTGATAATGAATGAGATATAATCTTTACTTTTAAGTAATTTACAATCTTTACTTTTAAGTAAATTTAGTAAACAAGATGAGTGTGAAAAGATAGTTAACAGGGCAGTGTGGCGTAGCGAAAGGACTTTGGGTCAGGAGATAGGGGATTCAAAGATGCCAGCTTCAACATTTGTCTTCTAGAACAGTGGTTCTCAACTGGGAGTGATTATGCTCTCCCCCAAACCCAAGTGGACATTTGGTATTGTCTGGAGACATTTTGGCTGTCACAACTAGGGGAGGTGCTACTGGCATCTAGTGGCTGAAGGGATGCTAAACATCCTACAATGCATGGGACAACCCCACATGCATCTATCCACCCCCCCACCCCCAGTAAACAAAGAATTACCCAGCCCCAAATGTCAATAGTTCTGAGGTTAGGAAACCCCGTTCTTCCTACTCAAAGTATGGTTCATAAACCACAAGCTTTGGTATCATCTGTGCGCCTGTTAAAAATGCAGAATCCTGGGCCCTTGCCCGGACCTGCTAAATCAGAATCTTCATTTTAGTCAGACCACCACCACGTGATGTGCATGCTCCTTAAATTTTGAGAAGCAGTGTGTTCTAGAATGGCGCTTCTCAATCTTGGATGCCTATTAGAATGACCCGGGGGTCTATACCAATGAAATCAGAATCTCTAGGGTGGAACCCAGGCATCAGTATTTTTGAAAGCTCTCCAAGTGATTCCAATATGTAGCCAGAATTGAGAATCACTGATCTAGGAGCTCATAGTCTGATTGGGGTGGAGGACTTGGCAGCGGGTCACAGTGCACGGCGATAGCTGGTCCTCAAAGAGCAGAGCCAAGGTGGGGGAAATTAACCATCAGTGGTGACCAGTTTGTTGGGAGCTGTGGGAGCCCAGAAGTCCCACTAAGACAGATGTGACCTTGGGCAAGTCATTCCCCACCTGCACCCCTAACCCTATCCCCAGGGTTGTCTCAGTTTCTTTATGTAGTAAGAGAAGATGTTCAAGCTGACTTCCACCTGAAACTTTCTGAGTAGCCGATAGTATTGCTTAATGAAGGTTTGGTAAATGAATGAACAAATGAATGAATGATCTTGCACTAAATGAAACAAGTGGTATAGACAAGAGATGTTCTAGTTCAGGAGAAAGCAGTCACTCATCAGTGATAGCTTTGTGGAGGAAATAGGATTTTAGTGGGGCTCTGGAGCAAGGCCTCCACCTGAGGAGGAAAACTCATCTGTTTCCTTTTGTTCCTGTTTGGGGCAGGGAGCCTCCTAGGGCTCTGTCTCCAAGGAGACACATCAATCCCAAACACCTCCCACGCTGAGTTATAATTAACACAGGTGTCTATTTCAGCACAGCTGTAAATCATTGACAGTCATTTTTAGAGATCAGCAGGTAGGGGCTTCTTCCCCCCAATAGGGTTGGAGCAAAAAAGGTTCCAGAACTTTCTGCAGCCCCTACCCCCTGGTATTCTACGAGGAGCAGGAGCACAGTTCTTTCTGTACCCCCTGCACATTAAAGCCCTTCTCTTCTTAAAAACAGATGATGGTTTTAAATGCTGGAATAAAGGGCTGGAAATGGATTTAACCTCATCAAACACTTCCATATCTGATCTTACCTTCTGAGCTACAGATCACGGGCAACATGAAAGCGTTCCATTTGCAGGCTGATTTTCAGTGTGATCTTTTTTCTGTTAGAGTTCTGCCTGTCATGCCAGGTCGAGGAGCAGGATAGGGATATGGTTGGGAACTTGGTGGTCGATGGCCTGTTCCTGGTATTTGGGGTGTTACAGACATGGAAATTGTCCCCCCAGTAGGCCTCGTTGGGGGATTTTTGTCAGCTTCTCTGCAAAAGCTGTACTCGGGCAATGAGCTGAGTTGAGAGAAGACATTTTCTTTTATTAGAAGCTAGCATCTAAAACTCCTTCTTATAGTGGGGAATTCTCTACTCGGATTGCTGGAGGGGCGTAGAAGTGGGAAATGGCAGTGCCCACTTCCTCAGCCCTCTTGGCAGCTAGGTCTTGAGCGCATGGTGTGGTTTCAGTCAACCAGACTCCCCTGTCTGGGCAATACCCATTGGAAACTGTAGGGTGCTGTGGCAAATGAGTAGCCACGACACCTTTCCCTCTTCATCTCCCAGGCAGCTATGTGCTGCTCTTCACCTTCCGCTGCCACCTGGCTCAGAGCTGCCTCCCTTGTCTCAGGGGACCCAAGACTGGCACAGGCTCCAGAGACACCAAGATCTCAAGATGAATTAGACAGGGCTGGGATCAGGCTCTGGCAAGGCCTTACACAACCTCTTATGAAGTTTGACTCTTATCCTACCAGCAATGAGAAGCCATTGGAAGGTTTTAAGTGGGAGGGTCTGTGAGTGCAGATGGGAGATTTTGTGATCAAATCTGAATTTTAAGAACACCACTGGTTTCTGCTGGAGAATGGATGTGTGCAGCAGGAAAGCCAGGGCAGTCATGTCAGTGAGCCGTGAAGCCACCTGGACCAGGGTGGCAGCCCCTCCATCCCCTAGTGCCTTTCTTCCATTATCTGCTTCCAGATTCTTCCTTCAAATTCCCAGCTCCCCTGCTGCCCCAGGGCATGTGTGTCTATCAGCGATGGATGTGCTGACCCACAGGTTGGGCCCTGGGATGGGGGAGATTTGAGCCCTCAGCAGGTAATGGGGGAGATTTTGTGGATAGAGGCCCACTCTGTCTTGGTAATGTAGAAACAAACCAAAACAACACCTGGAAAAAATATTATTCTCTTAGCATCGTAGGGTCTTCAACTTTGAGGGCCTTTGAGCATCTCAGAGCCCCGACGTACAGGTAAGATTTGGCTCTCCCATGCTGTACCCCAACAAGTGGCTGTGGAACATGAACGTGTTTGATGACAGGAGCCCCACTTACTACCCCAGACTGCCTATATCCTTTTGGGGCAATTTGCATGGATTTTGTCCTTTCTTTCCACTCTTCTGTGCTGTCCCCAGTGTACAGCACTAGCCCTTACGTGGCTGCTTATATGGGTCCAGGGGCTACGTCGTTTTAGTGATGGGTCCGTGGGTCCCTGGGCCCTGGAATAGAAACACACCTCGGTATTGGGTGAGAATTAGTCGCAGTCTTGCTGCCAGGCCGAGGAGGACATGAAGTTGCTGGGCACTTCTCAGTGGCCCCCCGCCAAGGTGCTCAACCTCCCCTTCTCCCAGGAGAAAAGACCAACCAGAGTGAGTCTGAAACAGAGGGGAGGGAGGCTGGAAATGACCTTGAGCTGGAGAACCCCATAGGAAGCCACCAGCCCGTCAAATCACCTTCCTCTTGGGCTCAGGCTTTGATCTCTCCTGAAATCCAGGTCAAAGCCAGGCCTCAGGCATCTTTCCCGAAGAGCTGTGGCCGAAGCCCCTGTCCCTGCATCCCCTCGGCCTCTGGACTGCACTGGGTCCTCCTGGGTCCCACATTCCTGCAGCATGGCAGGGAGCTGCCCGCTGGCTCTTGGGCCGAGCAATTAAGAAATTGCATTTTTCTCCTCCTCACT
Source organism: Rhinolophus ferrumequinum (assembly GCF_004115265.2). Taxonomy (NCBI): domain Eukaryota; kingdom Metazoa; phylum Chordata; class Mammalia; order Chiroptera; family Rhinolophidae; genus Rhinolophus; species Rhinolophus ferrumequinum. The sequence continues at coordinate 14,626,855 of NC_046299.1, read as the reverse complement.
TCCCTAATTGTTATTTTTGTCCCTGCTTTCAAACCATCCTGGGTTTTCATTTCATCTTGCCCCAGCCCAGTGCGCCTGGCAGAAAAAGCCAGCTCGCTCAGTGGGAGGCAATTTTCCCAGCGTGTCCAGCGATAATTCCAACACGACTGCTTTGTACATATAATTATAAAACCAGGGGCCACCAAAGTGCACCTATGGAGCAGAGTCTTGACTGTTCTTGGTTCTGTTTTAATTATTAAGCCTTAAAGCAAAAACTAGGTTTCAAAGAAAACTTTCTGTACAGTTCTCAATAGAGTTAAAGGAGGAACATTTTAAGCTGATGAGCTGACACTTGTAGAAGCAAATATATTAAATAAATCATGATTCGTTTTGGGGGCAAAGTCTGACTTACATCAACTCTGGAAAAAATGGATCTTAATGAGTGACAGTTGGGTGTTTTCTGTCACTTCCTGAGGTAATGGCCGCAAGCTGACATTGCTCAGTGGGTGTCTCATACTTCTGAACAAAAGTTTTTTGGAGTGAGATAGACAAGGTAGAAATCCCAAGGTGACTGGGAGGAATGTCTAATGAGTGGAAAGACATATTTACTGGCAGTCTGTATGTAAGCTGTGACAGTTGACAGGACTTGACTGTAACAAATATAGTTGATGAAGAAAAGGCTGACAGTCCGAGAAAGGGGGCTGTGGTGGGGGGAGAGAGAGTCAAAAGCCTTGCCTCTGCTGAACCCTGTTAATGGTAAGTTGGATACAAAGCTCAGAGCCATGAAAGGGAGCCAGGATCTTGCACTGATGTCTAAACACAGAAATGTGTCAGGCTTGCAGGAGGTGGTAATAGGTTCAGATCTGTTGACCTTTTTGCCTATAACTTTAGAAGCTGGTGTTTCAGATAGCATCTGGGGACAGAAGATGACCCCTGCTCTAGGGACTTTGGGGTCCAGTATACTCACATCTCGGGCATTGGCAGGGCTTGGGTTCTTAATTCATGAATGGCTCACCTGGGAAGCTACCATGACCGAGAGCCACTGAGCCCCAGCCAGTCTACCCCAGTGGGCACCAGTGAGTGTCACAGGGAGGTAGGTGGGAGGGAGATTGAGCAATGCAACCATCTGCGATCTTCTCCCACTCTTCTGTGCCCCTTGCGCCCTTCCCTCTCCGGCTCCCACATCCCTGGACTCCATTTCTCCTCGGTACCCCACCCCTGCCCGCTCCCCAGCACAAAGGAGTGATTGGCCTGGAAAAAGCAGAGCTGACTGGCATCTTAAATGATGACACTTCGTAACTGACTGGTCAGGGTTTCAACAATCCGCTTGCCAATGAGCTCTGCACTCCTTCCCCCAGGCAAATGTCACACTGAAACTAAACAGGATCTTTTTTCATCCTACATGCTGTTTTCTATGCCACATATTATTTTATAGTTGAAAATAGGCTAACTCTTTAAAATGCACGGAACCTGCTGTACTTTCATCGTGGGCTCATTTTAGAAGAGAGGCTGGCTGGGGAGAGGGGGAGTCGGGAAATGGTGATGGGGGTTTGGCCAACATGTTGACCTTGCCTTTTTTTCTCTTCTTTTCTTTCTGTTTTAAATAAATGAAAAAATAAAGGTAAAAATTAGAAATTTTTAAAGATTTTAAAAAAAATGGATGGAAGTGATTAGAGCAAAGGACATTAACGAGCCATGAACCTCAGACATAAAGATAGGAAGTTGGTTTGTCATCATCACCATCTTTCTCACTTTGATTGACCAGGGTGAACATTCCTTACCTCTGCATTGATTTTCAGGTTTGCTCTGTGATTTGGAAAATGGGATCCATTCCTGTTAATTCCTCGGATTCGAGTAAAGGCAGTTCCTTGAGTAAAGGGCTGAGTAAAGTCCTGAGTAAAGTAAAGGAACTGAGTAAAGTCAGTTCCTTGACTTTTATATTGCACCAAATAAATGGGAAAACTCTTTCCTGTAGTCTTGGCTACCATGACCCACTTTCTCCAGGTTGGTTTTGTCAACTCGATTCGCTGCCTTGGAGTAGAGCTTGGGTAAGACCAACTAAACGGAGTCCTTCCTCGGCCATGCGATGCGGGCTGACACAATGTCAGGGATACACATTGACTTCGGGTCAGGGGGTTAGTACGTCCCGTAAGTGCCCTACAAGGCTCAGCCAATTGGTAGAGAGGTGGGGTATTATGACTCATCCAGAAGCTAGGCCTTATCAACGGGACAGCAATTTTTAGAATGAGATTTAGGGCATGGGGGGCGGTGGGGGATCAAGCAGAGATGGCCTTGTAGCTCAAGAAGGAGGATGCATTTGGTTTGCCACGAGGCAGTTATATTTTGGGGAGAGATGAGACATAATTGTTCCTCTCCTCTACCCCAGAGGCATAGGTCTATTATTATATATTTTTACTTTTCCTTAATTTGAGCAAGTTATTTTTTGTTTCTGAGCTTTATCACCCTCATCTGTAGAATAAAGTCATTAGTCTAGATAATGTCAGATGTCTCTTCCTGCTCGAATCGTTTAGAGTTCATGACGTGCCAAAGCATGTGCCAGGGCCCTTCTACTTCAACCAATTAGTAACATCCTCATGGCTGGCCAATCAGCCTGCCATTCCCAGGCCATGAGGCCAAACTCAAAAGAATTTAGGGATGAGCCCCCTACAGTATTCACCCAAAGCCAAGACTGCCTGGTTTAGGCTCCTTACGGCTATAGCCACCCCCAGATGTGCTTCCAGTGATGAGGGCTGGCGCCGGGCAGGCCAGGGAGGCTCCTGGTGAGAAGGGCCGGAAGGGGAGGACTTGGAATGAGCATGGCCCCACTTTTCTACTGTAGAGAAACCTCAACAGTATTCACCTAAGAGGCGGAGGAGTCGGGGAGGGTCAGTGCCACTGTGTGTAGTACTACATTTCCTACAACTGGAAAGGAAAACCTTTTCTCAGTGAGTTTTCTCTTCTCTCTCTCTAAAAACTTGTTTTCATGTGCAGATCCCATCTTCCAAATTACCACTCACTAGGCCCAATGCCAGGTAGAGCAGTGTTGGTCGGTTCAGAAAGGCTTGGGTTCTGGCCTCTCCTTGGCTGATAACTAGTCTTCTCTAGTTCTCAGTTTTCTCATGTGTGAAATGAGGGGAAGGGCAAAAATCAGTAATTTTTTTCCTTTTAGTAGTAACTTTTAAAGAGTGATTTTCAGCCCCCAGACAGAACCTCCCCCAGAGCCCCAATACCTATGTTAAACTTGTAGTGTATTGATTGACGTGGAGGGGGGACCCTGTTCATCTTCTTCTCAACCTCCCTGGCCACTATCAGCTGCCCCAACGTGTCCCTCTAGGGCCCCCCAGCTCACCTGGGGAACGTGGTGTGTCTGGACTGCAGCCACGGCCTGAGAACCTACCCTTCCAGAAGCACCTAACTTCTCACCACCTGTCTGAACTCATTCTGGGGAAAGGAGAGGAAGGCCTGGTTTGACTGAGTTCACATGATCAGCAGGCAGAAAGCATTTTCCCCGTGAGCTGAGGAGGCTGTGATGGGCTGGAGCATGATGGGGGTTTTTCTCTCCTTGAAGCTGGAAGTTCCCGGCTGAGGAAGGAAGCAGATTTCTGCTTTAATCCCAGATAAGCACATTCTAGCCATTCTGGCTGCGTTAGGTTGTCCTCCTCCACACTGCCCACCTTACTGGACAAGGACAGCACCATTGGGATTAACCCTTTGCTCTCCAGGCTCTTGTCTTCTCCAGGGAGAGGTGGATGGAGGGCAGGCCTCTAGCTTTCTGGACCACACCTCTCCCCCTCCACACACACACTGGGGAATGGCACCCCCTAATTTGGAAAGCAGAGGTGTTGTTGCCAGGACAGTTTTCATCGAAGGAATGCTAGAAGATGGAGGACAGAGATGCCCTTCTGTGTACGAATAATCTGAATCCTCTTTAGAAACATTGGTAGCTGTGAATATGGAAACAAGGCAGCCCTGACATGTGAGGGTTCACACAGGTCCTTCTACCTAGCAAGACGGACTCCAGCTTCATATGTGGTTTTACTATAACACTGAGAGCTAAACGGTCCTGAGTACTTACTGTGAACCATGCCCGGTGCCAGGTGCTTTACGAAGTTAATACAGCAACCCTATGGGATGCATCTCTTACTATCCTTGATTTATAGATGAGGAAACTGAGACCTAAGAAGGCTAAGAAAATCGTCCAAGATCAGCACAAATGCAGACAGTTCCTGACTTACGATCTTTCAACTTTAGTAAGGTGTGAAAGCCATAGGCGTTCAGGAGAAACCATACTTCGAATTTTGAATGTTTTATCTTTTCCCAGGCTAGCTATATGCGGTATAACACTCTCGTGATCCTGGGCAGCGGCTGCAAGATGATTTTGCCCAACTGTAGGCTAATGTAAGTGTTCTGAGAACGTTTAGGGTAGGCTAGGCTCAGCTGTGATGTTCGGTAGGCTAAGTGTATTAAATGCATTTTTGACTTATGATATTTTCAATTTAGGATGGATTTGTTGGGAAGTAACCCTGCTGTAAATCGAGAAACATCTGTAGTGAGGAATGGAGCCAGAGCTGCACCCTGGGCTTTTGCAACTCCCTGGTAACCCCATTTACTCTCTTTTCTCAATTGCTACATCGTTGACATAACCATAGGCCTCTCCTGCTCCGAGACTTACTACCTGAGCCCCCTTGGCACACCAATTCCTGCCATGTGGGGTTGCTCCAAGGACAGGTGGGACACTGAGCACCTGTGTGCAGTGCAAACCAGCTGTTGTATAATAACAGCGCTGGACATTTGGAGCACTGTGTGTCAGGCATGTCCCAACTGTTTCATATATATCGTCTCACCTAAAGCTCACAACGATTCTATGAGTTACTCATTTTAGCTTCTTTTTCCGGATGACAAAAATGAAGAACAGAGAGGTTAAGGAATTTACCTGAGATCACACAGCCAGCAGCAAAAATGGATATGAAGTCGGGAGGTTTGACAGCAGAACCTGCCTCCCAATCACTAATTCTCTATTGCTTTCTCCTCTTACATTATGTAATTAATTCAACACATATTTATGGAATATAATGTGTCTAGCACTACTGTACTGGGTCCTGTGGCTGTAGTGGTAAGACAAAAATCAGATGTGGTTTCCACTTTCTAGGAACTCATATTCCAGAGGGGAATGTGTATACCTGTAATCAAATGTGTATAACTATATAATACATGTAGAAATGAACCTGTAGGAAGAGCAATGGAGGAGAAGAACATGGTGCTCTGAGAGTCTGTAATAGGGGACTTGACCCAGGTGGGGAGGCAGAGAGGACTCCCTGGAGGAAGTAATAGTTTAGCTGAGATCTAAGGGATGAGTAAGAGTGAAGTAAGTAGCGAGCAGTGTCCGCGGTGGCGATGGCTGTTTAGGAGCATTGCATGCTGTATGAAAGCTTCTGGTGGGAGGAAGCTTGGGAAAGTGCGTGGAACATGGTGGAAGACAGAACTGGCTACATAATCCGCAGAGCCCCGTGCAAAACTAAAATGTGAATACCTTGTTCCAAAATGAAGAATTTCAAAAGCAGCAAGAACAGGAGCCTTCTGTGTATGGGGCCCTTGGTGGCTGCAATGTCACATGCCCATGGAGCCAGCCCTGGCTAGAGAGAGCAGGCTGGGGAGAGAGGTAGTCTGGGCAGATCACAGACCCTTCAAGACCACGTTCAGGATTTTGTCTTTGCTGATCTCTTTCTAGAGGGTCACTCTGGCTGCTTGCTGGGTAGAGACAGTGCTTGGAAGGGAGACAGATGGGTGAGCTCTTAGCCAGAGGGTAAGGGGCCAGGCAACCTGGGGAGGCCCACAGGCCTCAGGGCTCAGGTAGATTCTCCTCCTCCCCAGGCCTGGCCTGGTTTTTTCCTCAGAGGGAAAGGGAAAGAGACGCCCACCCTCTTGATAACCAGAATGCAGGGGCAGAGATCCAAACCTTGGAGCCTTTTCATGGCCAGTTTGCATGGGCCTCGCACAAAGGCTCTGCGACCATTTCCCACTGACCTCCCAGAGGCTGGTGGATGAATATGATTCCCTCCAATGTACTAAGGCAAGGGGGTGGGAGCAGGTTGTGTGTGAGAATTTTTGAAGAACTTTTCAAAAGGGAGACCCCAGAGCTGAGGACATTGAGACCCGCATCCCTAAGTGTTTGCCTTCCTGTTCAATTTCAATGTGAAATGGCTGTATATATGTCTCCAAATAAAGTCAAACCAGCCAGAACTGTCTCTTCTCTGAGCCCCAGAGAACTTTTCTGAATACCAAAATCAATGCTTTTCCCCCTGACCTGGTATGTTATATGCAGACAGACATTTTACTGTAACAATTATAATAGCTCAGTTGGAAATTATCGTCTGGCTAGGCAGCTGAATCCATGCCTGGATCCAGCTTCAAACGCAGGTATCAGGGGCAAATTAGCACCAACATCAAGTTTTGGATTATATAAAAGGTGCCAGGGTGGGAGAAGAGAAGCGTAATTGTTCCTGCAGCCGAAGGTGAAGGTTAATACTCCGGGCCTTGGCTGCCTGCGTCCTGAGCCCCGCTACACCACACAGCACATTCTAAAGACTGCCAGGTACACAGAAGCTCATTATATTTTCTGTCTTCATAGAGCTCCCCCGGAACACCCATCCTGTCTTTGACTGCTGTGGAGAAGGACAAGCCACGGGTCCTAGGGTGCCAGAGACCGGTCCTTCCCTTCCCCATGCTCCCTGCATTTGGAGGGAGGCCCCTTCCTCCACCCCGGGGTCTCTAGGTCTGGATGGCCCGAGACCCTGGTGTTTTGGGGGCATTTGTGTAGGTTAATTACACAAACGACACGGCATTGATGCCTCCTCTCTGGGTTGGTTGGCGAATTTGACTAGACTCAAAATGAACCTCTTTGATTCCATCTGCAAAATTAGATCAGATTTGATAAAGTAAAGATGTACCCTTTGAAGTATTCCCTATCAACATAAGTGCTAAGAACACTTGAGTGAAGGAATTTGAGCAGTTTTGAAAGCAGCAGCACAGGCGCTTCAATGAGGATTGCAGCTAAGGGCATGCCCAGAAGGCACGGGACTAACTGCATCTATCCTGCAGGCAGTAAGCAATTGCTAAAGATTCCAGACTCCTCAAAGTTCAGAGTTCAACACAGAAAAACTTTGCTGCACTCGTGATAGGCTAAGCTCTGTGGTTTGCATTCTGTTTTCAGAGGCTCTTAGAGCGCCGGCAATTTTTCTGTGTCTCTGCTGCCCCTCCGCTCAGCATGAACAAGGCTGTTTCCTTTCTCTTTCGCTTCCACATGGAGGTATGCATTAAAAACTCTCAGCTGCTTTCCTGGGGTATGGTCCCTCCAGAGCTACAGGGCAGGACATCAGCAGGTGAAAAGGGTCTGTTTATCCAAATGAAAGGCAAAAAAATCTGTGTCAAAGCCCAGCTCTGCCGCCATCTAGCTGTGTGACCTTGATGGAGTCCTTTGGTGTGTCCACGTCCCAGCTTCTTCATCTTTCTCACGCTCATCTACAGCTACCAGTTACTTACTGAGTCCCTTCTACGCGCCCCAAATAGTTACCTCTCAACTGAACTGTACCCAAACTCCATTACTAAGTCTGTTCTGGGTGCTGGGGAGAAGATGTTATATTAATCACTGCATGGATCCTCCTGGTCTAACAGGGGACAGAGAAACGTGAACGAGTGCTTTAATGGAAAGTGCCAGGTATGGCAATAGGTGCATGTACAAAGCACTGTGGGAGCTCAGAGGAAGGAACAATTCATTCTTCCATGGGGGATCCAGGGAAACGCACAGCGGTGAGAGGAGAGGATCAGATCTGATGAGAATGAACAAGGAAGGAGGTTGCAATTTGTGGAGGGTTGTAAAAAGCAAGCTCTTATTCTGATTTCAAGTAATATAAAACAACATACAATCTGGATTCCTTTTTCTTATCTTGGACTGGATTAATGGTAACTTGGGAAGCTCTTTAGCTTCAAAAGAACAAAGCGATCTAGTGAGGATTAGAATCCAATAATCAATGTTGAGGGGAAATTTTTTTATTAGAAAAAATAAAAACATATGACAGACATCAATGGTAGGGACTTTAGACCGAAATGCTGCTGTTTGGGCAGCTTCACTACCAAGGGTGAGGCCCACGGGCTGTGTCCCTGAGGTCCTCACCTATCTACAGGTGAATGGGAGGTCCAGATGTTGGCTGCTACTGTTGGGAAACCCAGGAAGGCCCAATCACTACACTATTTTTTTTATCCAGTATTATGTTGAAGAAGAGCAGTGAGAGTAGGCATTCTTGCCTCGTTCTATATCTTGGGGGAAAAGCATTCAGTCTTTCACCATTAAGTATGATGTTAGCTGTGAGTGTTTATTGTGGATGCTCTTTATCAAGTTGAAAAGTTTCCCTCTATTCCTAGTTCTCTGAGAAATGTTTATCGTGAATGGGTGTTGGGTTTTGTCAAATGCTTCTTCTGCATCAATTGACATGATAACATGATTTTTCTTCTTTAGTCTGTAGATATGGTGGATTACATTGATTCATTTTCAAGTGTTCAACCGGCCTTGCATACCTGAAATAAATCCCACTTGGTCATGCTATATAATTCTTTTTATATACAGCTGGATTTGATTTGCTAATACTCGTTGAAGACTTTTGTATCTAAATTTATAAGGGATATTTGTAGTTTTCCTTATTTGTACTGTCTTTATCAGGTTTTGGTATCACTCTTACCCACGCTCTCCAATTCCCTTTTTCACTTGTAAGGGCCCTTTTCATTGCATTGGGACCACCTGAAGAATCCAGGATAGCTGCTCATCTCAGCATAAGCTGATTAACAACCTTAATTCCCTCTTGATATATATAACATGAAATAGTTATAGGTTCTGGGGATTTGGAGGTAGACATCTTTGGGAGTCATTATTCACACGAGTATATACATTAGATACATGGGCCTCACTGCAAAATATGTAATATTATTTTGCGTATGCAAGGAATCTTTTTCTCAATGTGGGCAGGGCTGGGTGCTCTTGGAGAAAGTGCCTCCAGTGTTGGGTGGGGCGGGGTTGCAGTGAGTCAGCAGGGCAGAGCTGCTGAGCTCACCAGACCAATCAGATTCAGATTTGGCCGGAAGCGTAGGGGGCGGGCCCAACACTGGAAAGATTGCGCCAGCCTGCCGGCTGCACAGGAGGAAGACTTCTCTCAGCAAAAATGCTGATTGTCCTCCAGCACTCGCCCCAACACCCCTTGAGTTACTGTCCCTCTGCTGGAGCCCAAGGTGAGTGCCTGGGAGTGAGAGAGTCTGTGTGCAGGCCCTTTAAGGGGATGCCTGGGTTTCCCATTCTTCCATCCTACCTGGATGGTCAGAATCTCTACTGTTTTTAAAAGCCATATGTTGTGGGTGCTTCTCTTCCCCACACCGGTACTCTGGGTTGGGGTCCCTCATTCTTCTGGGGGGAAACTCTATGGCCGAGATAATCTCTCACGGTTCTCAACCACACATGGAGGTTTGGCGTTAGCTAGTTCTGCATCTCTGCCCCTCCCACCAGTCTCAGTGGGGCTTCTACTTTATAACCTTAGTTATAAAACTTCTGTTCAGCCAGACTTCAGATGGTGCTCTAGGTTGGCTGTTCTATAATTTAGCTGTGATTTTAATTTGTTCATGGAAGGAAGCAGGCACAGTGTTTATCTATTCCGCCATGTTGGATCTCCAAAGATTCATTGTTTATATTTGTATGAATGGAATTGGGCTATAGATTTCTTTATGACTCTTACATTTTACTCCAAAACTATGTTTTTCAGGTCTCTCAATGTTGTATATATGGGTGGTACATTACCCCTGATAATAGACGTTCCTGAAAATCTTCTTACCCATTTCTAAATAATGGACATCTAGAGAGCTTCAAAATCCTTACTGTCACAGATAATGCTAGGATGAGTACCCCATGCCTGTCCCCTTATGGATCTAGCTGCATTTTCTTACTTAACTTTCACTAGGTAATGTTAGAGTGCTCCCTACCTACAGTGGCTGTCCTGTCCATAACCTCACCAGCAGTGGACTGGAGTTCCTGTTACCCGATGCACTTTGGACCTGTTTCGGCTTTGTGCTGCCAGCCCTCACCATTTCCCAGCTGAAAAGCAGCCAGAAAGGGGAGGGAAAACAATATTAACTGAGCACCTACAATGTAACCTACTAGATGATTCTGTGCTGGGTGCTTTATTTACTTTATCCCCATATCCCCCTTCATTTTAAGATAATCCCAATGTGGTTGATATAATTGAACCCATTTTAGAGATGGGAAAACTAAAGCTGAGAGGAATTAAGTTCTTTGCCCAAGGTTTCATGTTTAGTAAGTGCTAGATCCAGATTTTGAATTTAATTTGGGCCAAGTGTTTACTCTCAGTGCTCTTGTCATGACTTGGGCACAACTTTCTTTCCATATGCACAACAATGATTAAGTTAAATTCATTGTCTAGGAGAGTGGATAAGAGGATGAGCTTTGGAGCCAGACCTCAGTTCAAATGCTGGCTCCATCACTTATTAGCTACATGATTTGGGGTAAGGAGCCTAACTTAACTTTAAGTCTCGGTTTTCTCATACGGAGATGGAACAATGTCCTTCAATTATGCTTGCAAACCACTTAGCAATGTGGGGTGCGTAGAATGAATAAATAAATGGTAGGTATCACTGCAGTATGACACCTGTGTCTCCCCAGTCTCAGCTCCTCATAGGTAAAGGTTGTGCTTTGTTCATCTGTGTATAAAGTTTGTAGCAACTAGCAGTGTCTGGCTCATCAAGAGCTATTCGTTGAACTACTCAGCAACAAAGCGACAAACCCCATGGGTTGAAAATTTCAACAACCTGCGGGGTGAAGGATCTTGGATCTCCAGGATGCTTATCAGGGTAGGGGGAGGAGAAGGTCTCTGACCCCCATTCCTTTAGTGATTTTTCTGGACCTTGTTCCTATCCTCTTCATAATATCTACTGTGTCTGTTCCCTGTCATTTTCCTGTCCATCCTGTCTTTCAAATCCCTCTGGTGTTCCCCTGGGGGAACCAAAGTGTTATTCGCTCTGTGTTGTAGAGGCTTCCTTTCTGGTGATGGGTAGGAGGGAGGTCACATTGCCATCAGCCTTGTATTTTCTTCCATGGAGAAAGGGGTCTCTGCACAACTCATGGCTTGCCTGTCAATTAGGCAGTTCTGCACCTGTGCGATTTCCTTGAGCGCTTAATAAAAATTGGGTGATTAGGGAACTTCAGGTGGCCCTTTCTTAAATGGTCATTAAACAATCATTACAGATGGAAACAGCTCCAACCAGCCACTACGAAGGAGTGTGTGGCTCCTAACAACATAATCCTTTTTCAAGTCAGAACAAATGTGTAATCAAAGCACAAAGGGAACAGTTACAAAGTTCTGAGCCTTCTCAGGCAAAACTATAATACATCAACCAGCCTAAACTGATGTCCAAAATGGTCAATGAGAATTGACACGTGTTAGTTTTTTTTCTCCCCTTTCAAGTCGGAGCCACTTCTGCCTATCTTAGCTCAGTGGGAGAAGTTGTGATTGCGACAGGTTATAACTTGATATTTGAAGTAAGTCCTCAGGAGGCTTTCTTAAAGCTGCTGGGGTTGAAAAGCTCGATCCAACATTTAAAAGCTGTGTGACCTTGGGGAAGTTACCTAATCATTCTGAGCCTCTGTTTCTGCATTGTTAAAATGTAGATGACAACATTGCCTGCTGCATAAAAAGCATTTATTAAGTATTAATGGAATTACTAACTCCGGTTTTATTTTTTACGTGGGTGGAGTGGAAAGTGGGTCATTTAACTGTAAAGGCTTCTTGCTCAAAGATATCCACTCTCCTCCATACTCCACCGGTTAAACTTTAGGGAGCATAAGAAGCAAAGGGGCTTGTTTAAAATGCCGATCCCTGCAGCCTACCAGGAGCGATTCTGACTCTGTTAGGCATGGGGCCCAGAAACCCAGCATTTTAATAAGCACCCAGGTGATTCTCATGTACATGGTTCAAAGTCTACACTTTAAAAAGAAATGAATTATTGTCACTTAAAAGACACCCTCAGGGAGAACTAGGCTATAGTCATTTACATCGTAATGTGAACAAAATTCAGTCAGATTGCTTTCCTATCAATGCCGCTAACCAGCCATTCTTGGCGGAGTAGTATTTTTGTAGCATGGGAGGAAAGAGGAGCGAGTTTGGTCATTAGATGTACTTGGAGATGGAAAGCTGCACCTTGGACAGCCGAGGCATCAGCAGGCCGCAGGGGATGCGGGGGTGTAGATGGAAGCTGTAAAGACAAAGCGCGACTCACTTGTTGTGTGGCAAAGACCCCTTTACGCCACCAAAGATCTTCCTGTGTTCTTTTTGGTTGGCAGTGGCTGTTTCATATTGATAAGAGAAATCCCTGAGTTTGTTTTATGTTTTTTCCAGACATACAAGGTGACTGCTTAAGCAAAGCGACCATTCCGGTTTATCTTTTGTGGTCTGTCTTCCTGTAGGCATCCCTTTCTCCGTATTAAGGCTGGCATTCCGGGGATCTCTCTAGCTTTGGATGTCAAGTAATGTAGAAAAATAATATGAGGCCATTCACGGAAAAGCTCTGCCTTGGTTGCTCTCCAGGCAAGATGCTCTACGAAGGAAGCGATGGTAGTGATGGGGTAGAGAAAGTGTCTGTCCTCTAGGTTTAGGAAGATGTCAGTTACAAACATCAGACATGCAGATGTATCTTCATGGGAAGAACATTCAGTTTTGCCTGTGAAATTACAGGGCAATACATGTGTGATAAAACTTAGTTCATGTCTTGGATGAGTTGAGTTGATTCTGGATATTGACCAATCAATGCCTGAATGTCCATCAAGACCTGACATTTGAGAAAAATCTTGTTTGAGAGCTGAGATGATTAGATTAGTAATAAAAAAGGTACTATTTGCTCCAGTGTTTCTCTGTTTCATAGCTGAAAGAACAGATTTTATTTCCTTAAGATTTTAATTTCTGATTATAAAAACAACATATGTTCATTGTGGAAATATTTGGATATAGCCTTCAAATATATGTTCTAATTAACACACACACACACACACACACACACACATATACACACACATTTTTATAAAATTGAAAAAATACTGGAGAAACTTTTGTAGCTTGACTTCTTTTTTGCTCACTATTATCTTATGAAAAAAATTCCCTATTTGAATTTCTAATTCCTTATTTTCAGTGGCTCTTGTATCATTTTTTAAAAAGTGAATTGCTATTATTAGGCATTTAAATTATTTTAAGTTTTTCATACTATACTGAATTGCTGTGATGAAAATTCATATATGTAGATCTTTGTACACATTTCTGATTATTTCCTTGGGGTAATTGCTGAGTCAAAGGTCGTTGGTATATATTTGTCAAATTGCCATTCAGAAAAGTTGTTTCAATTCTCATTTCTACCAACATTCTAGGAACGCACCCATCCTCCAGCTTCCTTGTCACCACTACATATATTTTTATTTCTTTTAAAATAGCTTGAACTTCTTTAGACAACTCATATCGCCACCTGAACATTCTCCATCCAATCTCCAAATGGTTGTCAGCTATAGTTGGGATGAAATTATGCGTCATGTCAGTTTTCTGAGGTGTAGACATGGCAGCTTACATGGAAACTGCTAATTTTCTTGACCTCCAGGAATAAGCATTGAGAATAAAAATTATCCTGCCTCTTCCCAATGAAGAATTAGAACAAATCCATCCCCCCCTGGTTTCCGGGGACATGAATGAGATTAAACCATTTCTAACTGAGGTGGGAAGCTGTTTATTTGCAGAGGGTTGAACATTCATACAGACAGTGCCGCAACCAAAAAACAAGCAAACAAAAATCTCCCTCACATCTCTAAACACAGGGACAGAAGCTCATATGGTTTCAAGTAGGGTCAGGTGGTCTGACAAGAGCTGTATAGTTCGTTCATCTTCACAGAAGTTTCTCTGTTTCCCAAAGTCCAGACTTTTGAATTTGCTTGGAAAAGGGATATTTGTGGCAGTGCCTGGTCCCCCCGTACTGCCCACATTGAAGCCTGCTCACTCTGAATTTATGACACCTGGGTGCCATGGTGACCTCAGTGCCAATGGGCTGTGAAAGGGGATTAACACTTAGGACAAGGTTTCCCCGGGTTTACATGTATCAAAACCTACTATGGCAGCTCACGTCTGCATTTGCGTGGGATACAGAAGGTTATCCCAGAGCGGCCTTCCTGAGAAAGCCTTCCCAGACTCTCCTGACTAAAGCCAAGAATGGCAGATTAAAGTAGAGATGGTCCCTGTTCCCCTCTGAGTCAGGATGCATGAAAGCTGTCCATCTTCCCACTTGGATGTATTCCTGATGCCACGGTTATTCAGATCTGTAGCCGGGAAGTTCAAATCAGCACCTGCTGGTCAGCAGGGAACAGAGAAAGGAGACAGGGAGAAGCTGGAGAAGGTTCCAAAGTGTAGGAAGCAGGGAAAATGTCTGCTTTAAGTCAAAAAGCAGTTCGACGAGAATTCGGTTAGGAACCAAGAGGCCTGAATTCTAGTCTTTGCGCTTCCCCCCTGGGGCTGTGTGACCTCAGGCCAGTCGTGGATCTCGGGGCCTCATTGTCCTCACTGGCCAGTGGGGGACATTGTCGGCCAAGGTAAGGATACTTTACAGCTTTGGCGTTCTAATCATGAAAAAAAAAGGGATGAGGGACAAGGTAAAATGAGACCTTTAGAGCAGTGCTTTCCCATAGTTGGATGCACAAATAAAAAATATTAACTCCACCCTGGGATAAATGGAGGCGGCTTCTCTGAGCTAGAGGCACCACATGGGGGCTTTGGCTGCCTTGAAGGCGAGGACGTGGCTTTCTCAGGCGCGCCAAGGGGACGCTCCACGCAGAGGACCCAAGTCCTGAAACAATCATGGTGCGTACCTCCAACTACATTCCAAATAAACCAAACCTGTACTTACTACATCGTGAAATAGGGTCAACTAATTCGACGGTGTTCTGACTTCACTTGTAGTGACTTCTCTGATGACTTTTTGGAAAATATCAAATTCTTTCCTCAAACTTTGTTTTTAAAGTCCCTGCTTGCTGTTGCTGCCTCTTGGTGAGGGTGGGTGAGAGGTGGCCAGGAAATAAGGTTCTTTGGGAAGAGGGGAAACAAGGCTACTAGGGAGGAGGGAATCCCAAAGTCCAAGAGTCGTACTGACGTTCTCGGTGGTTTCATCCGAGAGCTCCCCTAAGTCATCTCCTTGTCTCCGTCTGGGAGGTAGTGGGGACAGGTCCAGTTCTTGAAGCCACAGGCTTGATTGAGGGAATCAAGCATCCCATTTGGAGTCCTGCCTGTCTCTTAGGCTTTTCTTATTTTGGAATAACAACCTTTCTAATGTGCCTTATTTATTTTTTCCATCTACCCAAAGAAATGATGAGGTAACTGGGCCGAGATAATTGCTGAACACCTGCAAGATGCAGGCCTGGTGCCACGAGCCCGGTGGAGTGAGTGTAAGATTCGTGACCACACGGATCAGCTGGCCTCCCCCCCGCCCCCCCAGCCTCCTAAACACCTGCAGAGGCCTGTCACTTGGGACAGGAGGGCCATTAGGACTCTTGTAATTGAGATGGGGTGAGGGAGTTTACAATGGCTCCGGAGTGGGAGAGAGAGAGGGACGGCTTAGATGACAGGAAACCATCCTCTCCGCTCTGTGGAGCACATTGAGAAAGGTGGCCTGGGTAATAATGGGGTTAGCTAATCCTGATAGTAATAAGGGTGGGAGAGTCCGTCATCATAATCACGGCTAATGGACTCCAGATGGAGACATATAATTGTTCTCATTAGCATCGTTCTATACACACATATGCATACCCACGCACACGCGCACACACACAGACCCATTCCGCCCACATACCTGACTTTGATAAGTACTGTTAGATAAGAATAGCCCACACGGCAAAGCTAGATGGAGAGCATTGTCAATTATTTCTTCTCTGTTTCCCCCGGTCCACAACATCTATGCATACGTAATGGTTTCATTAACCTTGAGACTTCTGCATATGAGTTCAAAACCCAGGCTTACACAGCCAATTAACTGACAGTACATTTTGCACACAGAGTATGGAAGGACCTTTCTCTTGCCCTCAAATACTGCCTGACTTTTCGGCTGTATTTCATAAGTGTTAATGTAATGTTGCTGAAAGGAAATACGGCCCAAAGCAGGAAACTTCTCCCCGCCTCTCTGGGATGCAGCTGTTCGTTTGGTTTGAGTTGTTAATTTAAACCACTCCCAGGTGCCTATTTCATATTATCTCTTGTTTAGAACAAAATAAAATGAAACTGTCAAAACCTTTCTGCTTCGCTCAGCCTCGGGCTCAATAGCCCCATAAAGGGACTGGTGCAAGGAAGCAGCCACTAAAACTTGCCTTTCCTCGGTGAGAAGTGCAGGCCCTCCAGGTGAGACCCCGACCTGCAGTCAATCCACCTTCCCTCAGAAAGGTATTGTAGGAGTCCGGACTCCATTCCTGACTCCAGGACTCTGCGCTTGATCTTTCTTGCCAGGAGCACCTTTTCCACTCTATTTCCAACTCTCTTGCAAAGCTTCCTCTCTGGGTCTCTCCCTAAGTACTCTGGTTTTCTGGTTTGGACACATAGTAAGTGCTCAATAAATGTTAGCCATTATTAATATTTCTACTTCATGAAACAAGTCAGTTTTTTGGTGCTCATAAAATAACAGTGTAAGGACTCTCAGGTGGATTTGCATATGTCCTGGAATGCTATTTCTAGCCATGCACTTGGTTTTTATAGAATGAATGCCTCCCTAAGGTGGGTATTTATCTTCTCTGCCATCTGCCCTTGGCTGCTCTGCCCTTGTGCCATAAGCAGGAACTGAATGAGGCTGGGAGCCAGAGGCGGCTGTGGCTGGGGGGGTCTTTGCTTGGAGCCCCAGGGTCCTCCCGGGGAGAACACTGTGTGGCTTTTAGGATCTAAAGTCTTAGGATGTTCAGTGATTGCTTCCTTTTTATCTCAAGTGATCTCTCATTTCCAACAGCACAAGGAGGATGGCTTCTATGGGTGCCCATTTCTGGGGCTAGGTGACGTGGCACCAGGGACGGCGGGTAGTTGTCTTGACCCAGCCTCTGATCCACTTGAGGCCTCTGATTATGGGGGTCTGCACGTCTCCCCGCGTAGCCCTTGGCAAACCATGGTTGGTGTTGCTTGGTAGGAAGGAGGTGGGCTCAGTTTCCTTACTTGCTGGCTTTCTGGAAAGGCCACCCAAAAAGAGTCCACATTCCACATGGGCCCTAGGTTCTCCCTCTCTCTGAAACCCTCGACTTCCTTTCTGTAAGAAGCTGCAAGCAAGGGGAGGCTCAGGCCAGTGGGGCTATAACTATGCTTCAGCAAACGAGGGAGATTTCCGGAAAACAGAATTTCAATAAATGGCAGCCTGGAAATGCGAAGTGAGGTGCCCTATTGTTATTGTTGTGGTTGTTTGTAAGTATTCTTAAAATAATCTGGTCACCTCAGACTGATATCCATACCGTTCTTTAAATTGCTCAGAGACAAAGAGCGTCCACACTCTGGAGATGGAAGCATAGCTCCGTGTTGGAGAGCGCATTTTGTATTTTGAGCCACTTTTCCTGTAGCCTGGGGCCTGATTGATTTTAGGTTCAGCCTAACATCTTGGCCTGAGATCCTGTGGAGAGTTGGAGGAACTTAAAGAAACAATTCAGACCCAAAGCCCTTGGTTTTTGAGAATTGACCTTCCATCTGTTGACAATCAAATATTGAACCTATTAAGAGTGGCAGGTCCCCAAGCTGGGAGGAAGGAAGGAATTTCCCAGAGTCTCCGGAGACAAAGGACCTTTTGACTACACCTGGGGGTGAAGGGTGACCAGCCAGGTCAGACTAAGCCGGGGATCAGATGAGTGGAGAGCAGCTGGTGAGATGGGAGCTGGGCATCCGCTTAGCTGAGTTCTGATTTGCCACGTAAGGGGGAGTAAGGAGAAGGAGAACATAATAGAGGGTGATTAGCCGTGAGGGACTCCGGAATGCCGACGTGAAGCCCTCAACCGGCCTCCTTGTTCTCCTGAATCTGTGCGTATCCACGGTCTGGGGCAGTATGCCTGCCTCCTCCACCAGACCTTCAGCTCCTCAAGACCAGGGGCTGTGTCTTTCTCATCTTTACGTGGCCTGACACATAGCAAGTATTCATGGGATGAATAAGTGTAGAGACCCAAAAAGGGGGTTGCTTAAAGGAGGGCCACAGCTCGCTCCTACAGCGCCTTTCCATGAATTAGGAAAGTCATTCCCTGACGGTAAACACGTGCCTGTGGGCACATGGCTTGGCAGGTGAAGTACCCCTTCCCTTGTCCGAATGTGCTCCCACGCGGCACATTCTGAACAAGGACACATAGTGTTCATCCCTATGATTTAGGAATTGGGGCTGCTGTCCAGGCCCCAGCCTTTGGGACACCGTGTGCCATGCTTGGATGATGGAGGATGCTCTCACAGAGGAGCAGGCGATGTCCAGAAGGCAGTGTCCTACCCCACGTGGCAGTGCTCCCCAGGCCTTAAGGTCTGCATGTGGGCAGTCTCCCTCAACAGGCTGGTCTGGCCTCCTCTTCCAGGGACTTCCCTTTGCCCTTCCCATCCGCTGGCTGTTCTCTTAGGAAATCTGGTCCCCATAAGGGCTCTTTTTGATGTCTGTTTAGCTAGAGAGTTCACGGTCCTCGTTTGGTTCACACAGACCTGGGCTGTAATCCTGGTTCTGCCCCTCCCCCATTGTGAGCCCCTAGGAAGATGTTTGAATCTCACCAAACCAAAGTCACTTCAACCACACAATGTGGGTGTGTTAGGGTTACGTGCTGTGGTGCGTCTATGCGGCCCAGGCCAGTACTGGACATGACGTTCTGTCTCAAAGCTTGGTGAGTCTGTCCCAGAGGAGATGGTGCTCGCTGGAACCTACTGTGAGCGGTTCCCGCTTTACCAGTTCCATTTCTTAAGGTCAGCCTCTACACTGACCCTTCTGGAATAAAATCCCTAAAGTGCTTTCTGAGAACTCCAGAGTCAACTGCCCCAGACAGATCCTTCTGGAGAATGGGGGGTGGGGGTGCTGCCAAACTTGAGCAGATTCCTGGGACCAGATGTGTCTGTGGGAGTGGCCAGAGGCAGCTGGTTCTGATGAGGTTACTTCCCATCCCATGGGCCTTGGTCCACCCACCCCAATGGTTTCTTTATTATATTAGGAAGAGTTAGCTGATTTCATAAAAGGAAGTGAGCTGAAATCACAGTGAAGATGTTGGAAAACCTTGACTCACACAGTCATGCTGAGTCATTAAAAGTGTCTAGTCCTTCCCCCCTTGTTATGCAAATGAGGAAACAGGACTGGAGAGGTTAAAATCTTGTTCAAGCCTTCCTCTTCTATTATATCCCAGGACCTCCCTTGACTGTGAGATTAAACTCTAAGCTTGCACAGCTGTGGGATCATGTCATGGAAATGATTAAAATTTGATAGCAACCTGGGTCTGAGATTCCAGAGGGCTTGGTATGCAGGACGGCCCCGCCCGATCTGGGGTCTCCCTCACGACCACTAACCCCGCACGCCATCTCTGGCTTTCACACACACAGACTTTCATTCTTGGTACCCGGTGCTTGCTCAGGATGGCACAAAGGTGGAACCCTGGGAACAAAGGGACCCAGCGATGCCTGGAGACCCACCATATGATGGGCACCCTGAGGGATTCCTCAGACATATGTGTTCTTATTTAATCCTCACAAGGACTTCAAGGTCAGCTGAGGACTTTAACAGATGGTTATTGAATTAATGACTGAATGAGTGGACAGGTGACTGTTAATTATGTTCTGTAGTTATCTACACAGGCCGCCCATCTTCCATGTTGCTCTGAGGGGTCCTTGTCCTTTTATCACCTCTCTTTCTCTTTCCTTATCCCTATGGTGCCCTCTCAGAATGACCCATAGTGGTGAGGATCCAGTGAGAGAACCACATTCGTTTTCCTGTTGACAGGAAGGAAATCAAGAATCCAAAGCTCAGAGTACAAAGAGTAGATTTTGTGGATTTCCCAACTCAAGCCCACAGTCCTAGCATGTAAACAATAATCTGTATATTATTTATGTTCTTAGCTTTCCGGACAGAGTGGAACAGGTCGAGGTAATGTGCAATTCTTGTTCCTTCTTCACGGGAATTACATTCTTGTCAAGTGTGCAAATGGAAAATAATTCTGTACGCCACTACAAAGTAGAATAACATGGTGTGTCAGGGTAACAATTTGTTTCTATTTCTATCTTCACCAACTACTTGTATGATTTAGACCAGTCACCTAGTGACCCTTCCTATTTCAGTTTATTCAGCTATAAAATAGGGCTACACCACTGGCTTAGTTGGCGTCAAGGTTATGATTTTTAAAGAATTTGCCTTCTTTCATCCGGTCTTGTATGATGCCCTGGAAATATGTGCACAGGAGAAAGATGAATTGATAAGACTTCAGTTCTAGTCTCTAATGCCAAATTCATGCTTGATCTTCCATTTCTTGACGTGAGTTCTCAGGCAGCACACTAGGGATTTCATTCCAAAAGTCTCCCTTGAAGAGGCCCACCCCGAAGAAATGGACCTGTCACATCTCCACTGGCAAAATGGAGCTATGAACGTTCCCTATCCTGCTTCCTTCTTATATGATTGTAGAAGATGAAATGAGTTGGTAGATAGAAAAGGGCTTTGAGAATGATAACGTACTAGTCATACCAAGGTAGTTACAATAACCGTAATGCCAATTGCTCATTCTGCTAGTTTCTTTAGCTTGTGAGTGACTCATTTGAAGATGCAAGTTTTGTGGTTCTGTTTATCTGGTTTATGTTTTGTGATTTATTTTCTCAGTTTGGCACAGGCACATGGTTCAGGAGCATCCAACAATTTTAAACAAATACTGTTATTATTTCCCAAAGGCTAGTCTCTGGCAGTTTGAACTGCTCGTCCAAGTTCACTTATAAGCAAGAGTATTTGGTGACGTCAGAGGGAAGAGAACATTTTCATTGAGGTGGGACTTGGGTACAGGACGGGAAAGGGGAGACAGGAGAGAAGGAGCAAAGTGCCAAGTACTGTAGCTTGTTCATGGAGGCAGGCAGGGATGAATTAATCACCACATGCTGCAAAACACCAAACAAACAAAAAACCCTCACACCAAACAAAGGAGCCTGGCTTCCATTTAACAGTCAATCAAACAGTGAAGAAATATTAGGCCTGCTTATGATGAGGAAACCAAATATTTCATCCAGTCAGGTCTGCAGCAAGTCAAGGGGAAGAGGCAGCGTAATGACCAGGCTTGTCCATGACCATTTGGCTTGTAGCAATCATCAGAGCCCAGGACTGCAGCGAGAAAGAATCCAGGGAAGAGCAGGGCGCCACACGCATAGCCTCATGCTCTGTGCAATGTAAACAGCCGGTACATCTGGGCACCTCATGTTCTTATACCTTAGAGTGGGGAAGAAACAAGGCCTGCTGAAAGATGAGCTAAGCCTGGCGAGTGAGTTGGAAGGAGCAGCAGATGATCAAAATGTTTAGATAGTGTGGTCTCTCCTCCAGAAAGGGAAACAGGGATGGATGGGTTGGCTATCTCCATAGACCTGAGGTTTGCATTCTTTCTAAAGAGTGCTCAGAGTCCACTCACTCTCTGGCAAGGGGTGCATTGAATGATGGACGAGTAGTGGCAGTAAGAGTAGATGCTGCATGTGGGGAATTTAATTGCTGAATTAGAGGTGCTGTTTGACCAAGGCAGACAGAGTGTGACGGTATTTACTGTTTCTATCTGCTAGTACACATGCTCTCTCCTCCTCTCTTTCTCATAGCACAAACTGCCATCCATGCCGTTGAGTCTGCCTCGGTCCTAATACTGCCTCTTCCTGGACATGTGATTGGTTAAGGAATTAGCATATGGCTCAAGTAGGGCCAATTGGTGTCCTTCCCTGAGACTGATACATGGATGTTGGGAGAAGGAAACTGGCCCTCCTTCTGGTGGGATAGCTAAGCATCGAAGCTGTAGTTTTAGAGTTTCTGATGGCTCACTTTCCTATTTCATGCAGAAAGCCTGTCCATTGCAGGAAAGATTAAGTCACCATCCAGTGAGAAGCAGATCTGAGAGATGGAGAAAGAGCCCGATGACATCATTTGAGCCCCTGAATCCAATCGTGATTGAGGCCAGATACACTCTTACATTCCCAGTTAAATGAACCAAAACATTCTTTTTGTTTGTGTAAGCTAGTCTGAGATGGGTTTTTGTCACCTGAACCTGGAGAGTCCGAAGGAGGACAGTGTGGAGGTGGAGGTCAGGGGTAAAGGTGGGATTGAGCAAGTGAGAGGTCAAAGAGAGAAAGGAAAGGAAGCAGAAGAGAGGAAGCATGATGGACCGGCCTTCATTAGGGAGGTGGGAACCTGCTCTGGTTTTCTGAGCTCCATGAAGCCTGATCTCTGAGAAAATACTCATTGTAGGAAGGCAGATCTGCTCTCGTGGGGCAATGAGCCCCATGGCTCCTGGAATGTGAATGTCCCCAGACATTCAAGTCGCCTCTCCTGCCATCCACTCCTTGGCTGGCCAAAAAAGACTGTTCAAGAATGTCATTATGATGCTGAGGTTAAGCTTGGAAGACAGACACACTGATTTCTAACTTTAGCCCTTGCTAGTAGAATAGCCTTGGGGAAATCACTTACACTCTCTACCCTCAGCTTCCTTGTATCTAAAATGGGGCTAATAATTATATCTCCCTCAAAGGACTGTTGTGAGGATCCCACCAACCAACGCACATGAAGAGGTGGGCACCATGGCCACCCCACGGGAAACACCCAGTAATAATTACCTATTCACTTTCTCATGAATGGGGAATGGTGAAACAGATTATAAGACACCCATATGGTGGATGAAAACGGAGCACTTTAAACTATGAAGGTGATTTAGTAACTTGGAAGAACCACATTAGTAAACTAGGATTTTTTTTTAAGTGACCTCAACTTCAATAAAAAGTTTAATTTTTCTTTTTAAAAAAAGGGAGTTAGAGGATATATACTTGAAATAATTGAAAGCAGGAACATGAAAAGATATTTGTACACCCATGTTCATAGCAGCATTATTTACAATAGCTAAAAGGTGGGAGCAACCCAATATCCGTCCACAGACGAATGGGTCAACACAATGTGGTATACGAGTATATAGGGATTATCGTTCAGCCTTAAAAAGGAGGGAAATTCGGACGTATGCTACAACATGGACGAATCGAAGAAATGATGCTCAGTGAAATAAGCTAGTCACAAAAGGACAAATACTGTGTGATTCCACTCATCTGAGGTACCTAGAGCAATACAATTCATAGAGACAGTAGAATTGTGATTCCAGGGGCTAGGGGAGGGGAGAATGGGGAGTTATCATTTAATACATATAGAGTTTCACTTTTGCAAGATGAAAAAGAGTTCTGTGAGTGGATGGTGCTGATGGTAGCACAACAACGTGAATGCACTTAATGCCACTGAACCACTTAACAAAGGTTAAAATGGTAAACTTTATGTTTTATTTATATATGTATGTATTTACCACAATTTTTAAAAAGGAAGTTAGAGTCTTGTGTATAGTAAGGCTGCATTTTCATATTACCAAAAGTAGGTAAGATATGTGTGTGTGTGTGTGTGTGTGTGTTGAGCCAAGGAAAAAGGATGGGTAACCACATACCAAATTGTTCATAGTGCTTCTACGTGGGGGTTCGTGGGGCAGGAGGGGCAGTGTTACTTTAGATACTTTAGTATTGTCTAAATGATTACAACGAGCACATGTTACTCTTGCCATTTCAATAAATAATATTAAATTGCCACCATTTGCATCATACATTTACACTTTCCAAGTGCCATTGTGGACTATAAAATGATGTAGTTATTCTGGAAAATAGTTTGGCAGTTCCTCACATGGCCAAACATAGAATTACCATATAACCCAGCAGTTTCACTCCTAGATATGTACTGAAAACATATGACCACACAAAACCTTGGACGTGAATGTTCATAGCAGTGTTATTCATAATAGCCCCAAAGTGGGAACAACCCAAATGTCCATCAACTGATGAATGGATGAACTAGCAGTATATCTATACAATGGAATATTATTCAACAATAAAAGGAAATGAAGTAGTGATATATATGTTACAACATGGATGAAACTTGCAAACACTATGCTAAGTGAAAGAAGCTGGACACAAGACCACATGTTGTAGGATTCCAGTTTTATGAAATGTCCAGGATAGGTAAATCTATAGAGGCAGAATGTAGATTAGAATTGGAGGTGACAGCTAAGAGGTATGACCTTTTTTTAATTGCGTAATGTTCTAAAATTGATTTGTGTGATGGATGCACAACTGTCAGTATTCTAAAAGCCATTGAATTATTCAATTTAAAGGGGTGAATTATATGGCATGTGAATTATATCTCAATAAAGCTAATATAAAACAAAACAGACAAGAAACAAAGTCTCTTTGGAAGTTATCACAACTAGTCATTCACACCAAGCTGGAGATGCAGATAGTAAATGAAGGAACATTAAAACTAGAAAACTAACTTAGATCCTGGAGAAGGAGAGGAATTACCAAAGTCTGGTGAGCTTATTTTTAAAAATAATCTCCCCCAATGAAACATCCCACAAAAGACAAGCTCGAAAAGACGTGAGAGAAAGCAACCCAGAAGTTCCTCAACTAGGGAAGAGACCAACAAACAAATCCGTCCACACAATGAAATACTACTCAGCAATCAAAACAAACAAACTACTGATCTGTACAACAGCCTGGATGAATCTCAAATGCATTCTGCTAAGTAACAGAAGCCAGACTCAAAAGGCTAGTTGCCATATGATTTCATTTATGTGACATTCTGGAAAAGGCAAAAACCATCGAGACAGAAAACAGATCAGGGGTCTGATTTTCAAAGCCCACAAGGGAAACTTTCTGGAATAATGGAAATGTTCTATATCTTGTTTATGACGATGACTGCACAGCAGTATGCATTTATCAAAACTTGCAGAACTGGATACTAAAAATGGCGAATTTTACTGTGCGTAAATTATACCTTAAACCTGGGAGGGCGGAGGACATGAAGCACACATTTCAGATAGGTGGACAGGCACTGAGAAGCGGTATCTGGCCAAGGAATGGGGCGGTCCCCATCCCCTGACCCTCATGTGACCCATAGGTCAGCTGGGGCTTCCCTGTCCTCTGGAAATCCAGGCCTGTAAATCCCCCAACACTCCCAGGTGATGTCTGTTCCTTCCCGGTCCCCGTCACCTCCAGCACCTGTACACACACGGTCTTTCCCCCCCACCTCTGCTTGCAGTGGCCTCTTCACTGGTTTCCCTGAAATCATTCACACCAGGGCTTGACTGATGTCACAGAAGATGGGGACGGTGACGCCGGAAGGCTTGGGCCTCTGCCATCTGGCTGGCATGCCTGTCCTCCTCCCTTTCGATTTCTGCTCTCATCCCCTCCTCCTGGTTGCTCCTGGGAGTTCCAAAATCTTTCTCCTTTGTTAGAGCAGTTGAGCTTTTCCCCACTCCTTCTCCACAAAGAAGCTCTCCCAACTGATCCAGGTACTCAGCAGAACAAGGGGGCTTCTTTTCATTAAGAAACTCTTTGGTATTAAAATAGCACCTTTTCCCCCTGTTACACTTGACATTTGGGACCCAGACATCAGCAAGGATGAGCATGCCCCGTGCACTGCTGAATTCTAGTCTTCTCCAAACGTGCCGAAAGGACTCAGCCTAGTTCAGGCCTCCACTTGCTGCTGAGGCTGCTTCAGTAGATACTGATCCATCTGTCCTCCTATGCGGCCACAACAGTCACTTCCCAACACACTGAAAGGAAGGTCCCAACATGGGCTCTGTGACACTCCAGCTTTTCTCCTACCTTCAAGAGCCTGCCTTTAAAATTCATTATAGCAGTTTGCACTCGGTATTTCCTCTTGTCCATGCTTTCTTTACGCTCACAGCCCCCCCTTTCACTTCCTCCATTTGTCATCTCTGTCAGAAGACAGGCTCTGATTGTGCCAGACCCACAGCTTCAGCTGGAGCAACTGCACCCAGCCCCCTTTACTGGGCTAATTAACAGCCGGGCTGTAGGAATTCCAAGGGCCTCCCAGGGAAGGACTTGCCTGCTCCCCAAACAGGCTGGTCTCTCTGGCCCCCTCTGGGGGTGATGCTGCAGCACCCCAAGCCTGGGCCTTCTTCCTGCTAGGGGCCCTTTCCTCTTGTTTCTCGGGGAGCGTGAAACAATTTCCTCTTTTCACAGGGGCTCCATGGCAGGCAGATTAATGAACATGAGCCCAGGACAGAGGCCAGCCTGCCAGAAATGTCTGCAGCGTATTCAGCGGTCCCCATGGTGGGCTGCAGGAGGCACAAAAGATGCGAGCTGCATAGTCGAGTTCCCAGCAGCGGCTGAAGCTCTAATCTGACCCGTTGTTCCACTGCAGAAATGATCTTCCCCTGCTGCTCCTCCTTTGCCCCCCGTCCAATACCTCCTGCCCCTTGCAAGCCTCCCTCCCCTGAGCAGCCAGCTCTGAGGCTCCTTGATGCTTCCAGAAATAAGTGTCTAGCATGGCCCCCATTGAGGTTCAGGCTTGGGGCTGTGATGCACGGTAGCAGAGAGTGAGGCCCTCTTGTTAGCTGCAGCCGCTGGGCTCGCTGCTGTGTGTTTTTAGGAGACTGTTTCTTTTCTACCCCTCAGTGGAGTTCTTAACAAACTGGTGTGTAGGTCTCGCACCTCAAAACGGGAAACAGATGGTGCTTGTTGGGGCCTGGGGATATTTGCTTTGGAAACACCCAGCATGACAGGGTCTGTGAAAAAGTTCTCAGCAGCTGGGATCTCACTGTGCCCAGCCAGGTGTCCAGGGAGCAGAAGTGCCCTGAAGGGCAGCTGCCAGCTAGGGGCTTTCAGGGTGTGGTAACAGAAGCAGACCTCAATCCTGTGAGCCACCCCCCTTGATGGAGTGGAATTGTTGCTCCCCACCTATGGGGTAACCTCCCCTCCCCCAAAGCTCGTTCATATGCCATGTTCTCATGCATCAACTTCCTCACTGGCAGAATTTTCCAGCTTGTCAACATGGGCACGCTTCCGCATAGGTATCTGTGGCTGAATTGCCCAGCCTACAGGGTCAGCTCTGGGGGACAGATAGCTGAGGCCCTGCAGAGTACCATGGCTAGGTGTTTACAAAGGAAGTGGGATGGATTTATAGAACCCAGAAGCATTTTGATCACACAGTCATATCTGTGCATTCGCACACAAACACTCTCTAATATACACACATACCTCACAGATATTTCCGTTATGTCTTTGCCATGTTGATGTTCCTTAGCTAGCACGTGTTTTGACTTGTTAGGACTGTGTGGCTGTTTCCAGTAGGAAAATAGCAAGGCTCCCTCCCAATCTTAACGCTTTTTATTTTGAATTCTTATTTTGTCTCATATCAATATTACTACACCTACTTTGTTTTTGTTAACATTGAATTGGGTTATCTTTTATTATCCTTTCATTTTTTAACCTTTCTGTGTCATTTTGTTTCCATTTTGAATTGTGGATAGCATCGAGCTAGATTTCAAAAATCTGAATCTTGGACTTCCCATAAAAGGATTTTATCCATTCATATTTATTGTGATCATGAATATGTTTAGATTTCTTTCTGACATTTTATCTCGTGTTTTCTACTGGCCATAAATTCTTGATACTTGTTATTTTATTTTTTCTGTATTAGGACAGAAGTTTTGAGTTTCAGTTCAACTTATTCTTGAAAGTTTGGAAGTTATGTATGTTATTTCTTATCTTCTGGGGGTAGAAATGACAGTGGACTGGGAGGCAGGAAACAGAGTTCTCACTTTGGAGTTCTTTCCAGCAATTTTGGAATAAATGGTCTTTTCTTTATGGTTTAAAGTAGAGAAACCCTTGGTTAACATGCAGCCCACCTCACTGAATTAAACCTGCCAAAGCTTCATTTCACCAAGGAATCTACTTGCCAAGTTTTTCCTACTCTGGATGACTGAATCCTGGGAGCATTTAGCTATAGGACAGTACTACTCAAAGTATGGTCTGCAGACTGGTGTCAACCATAAACTAGTACCGGTCTGCAATGAGATAGATACGGAGTTTGAGACTAAATATTTAGACACATGTATGGAAATCTGACAACGATGCAGTGTCTCAGAGTGTGATCAGAGGACTTGTTGTGGTGAACAGGGAACTGGCCAAGTATTGTTGTCTCGGGTGGCCAGTTGCATGTGGTGTGAGTGGTGGGGTAGGGCCGCACACTGGTGTGTGATTAAACGTGGCTGCTCTTTCTTGTTTGTGTATTCTAACAGGAAAGCATGGTATTTTGTTGAAATTTCTTTGGCGTTTCCTTGGTGACTGGTGAAGTTCAACTCCTTTGCTTATGTTTATTGGCCTTTTGTGTTTCCCCCCCCCCTTTTTTTTTTTTTTTAGGTGGCTGTTCAAGTGTTTTGCCCATTTTTCTATTGTGTTTTCAATTTTTTCTTAGGGAAGAGTAAGAATTACTTTAATATTCTGGATATAACTCTTTTCTTGGATATATAGTATATGGAATTTAAGAAAAAGTTTCTTCACCCAGTAGCTTAAGAAGACCATGAGAATTACCTCTGTGGTCCTATCCACGGCAATCCCTTGTAGATTCCTTTTTTGAAGATCAGAGAGAAGAATTAGGAATTTATACTTGATAACCTCTATCAGGACTATTGAAGGTGCTAGAGGAAGATGCCCAATCTAAACTAGTTCAAGCAAGAAAAGGAATATATCAGCTGACAAAACTGGGATGGGTTCAGGCATGGCTAGATCCAGGTGTTCAAGGGCTCTCTCTGTCTCTCTTCCCCTCTCTCTCTGTCACTCTCTCCCTTTCTCCCTTTTTCCCTCTCTCCTTTTCTCCCCCTCCTGCTCTCCCCCTTTTCCTCTCCTTCCATCTCTTGCTCTGTGTTCTATTTGTTGGCTTTATTCTCTGGCAAACTCTTTCTGTTGAAGAGAATGACCCCCAGAAATTCCACACTTACATGGTTCTTACTTGTCCCAGTTTGAGAGATAACTTTTGTCTCCTAGTGTCTATATAAATTCCCCCAGAAGACTTCAGTGGGCCATGCTTGGGTCATAAGCCCACCAAGGGACCAGTTGTGAGTTCTGGAACACCCCATAGCAAGGGAAACAGAACCATGAGCCTGAGATCTATATCCAGAAAATGTGTGGATTTAAGGAGGGTCAGTACCCAAAGTGAAGGAATGCAGGGTGCATCCACAAATAACAGGTGTCTACTACCTCAGCTAGGAAGACAAAGGGGAAATTTGGAACGCTTTGGAGTGAGGCTTAGTGGTATGTGCGTAGCTGATAGCACAGGAGGAGGGAGGTACCATGTGATCAGTGCTGGAGAAACGTGCCTCTGGACTTACTGGGTGGCAGGGAGCAGCAAGTGACTAGTGGCTAAGAGAAACATCAGGTGACATTTAGATATATAGTTCTCTCTTCGTGGTCATCTTATTAATTTATTCATCCACTTATTCGTGCAACAAATATTTGTTGACCACTAATCGTTTTGCCAAACTTTCCCATGTAATGGTATTACTGTGGCACATGACACTTTGTGGAGCTAATAGTTCAGTCATTAAATTTCTCAAAAGTGTTCTTTTCTAAAACAGATAATGTAGCCTTATCACTATGATAGGACATGAGCAAAAACAGTGGGTTGGGGCATGCTAAGAATTCAGAGGTCAGCAGTTTTTATCATGAATCATATCTTCCACCAGAGACGACGGATGAGATAATCTCTGCAAATAGGTATGGGATTTATCTCTGAGTTTCCTGGCAGGGAGGGCAAAAAGGAAAATCTGTTGAATTACCTCATTCTTATTGTCTGATGCCAAGTCATTGTGGAATGACAAGCCTTTCCTTGTGTCCAAGTACTTGAGTAATTTAGTAAATGGGTCTCGATATAAAATATATTGAATAACATCATAAAATCATATCCCCTAACTTGACAAAGTCACCAGGGGCCTCACGCGAGTATTTTAGATGCAGCATTTTGTGCATATTCCCCCTCAGTTTCTTCTCAGTCAGCTCTAAACAACACGGAGTCAGAATGCTATCACGTTCCTCGTCAGGAAATGCTCTTAGGGAAGCATTTTCTGACTTCTGCAAACGGAGGTTGGGTATTTCTTCCCATTGTTTCTGTATCCCCTTTTATATACCTAGAGTTCTGCTTCTATATCTGCATGGTCCTGAATTCTGGTTATTTATTGACAGATCTAATCTCCTAATCTTCCCTTCCCACCAGAATTTAGTTTCTGTTTTTTCTTTAAAGATTTCTATTAAAAATATAGCTAACATACAACATTATATCAGTTTCAACATACCAATCTGTGCTTCTTAATCCCTTCACCTTTTTTACCCTGTCTCCCAAACCCCCTCCCATCTATCACCTCTATAAATCCAGTACCCATCTGACACCATGCATAGTTATTTATAATATTATTGACTATATTCCGTATGCTATGCCCGACATCCCCATGACTACTTTGAATATGTTGTCCTTCTTAAGCCCTCCTCATTTTTCACCCACCCCTTCAACCCCCTTCCCATCTGGCAACCATCAAAATATTCTCTATCTATGAATATGTTTCTCTTTTGTTTGTTTATTTTGTTCTTTAGATTCTACATATAAGTGAAATTACACTGCGTCTGTCTTTCTCTGTCTGACATACTCCACTCAGCACCCTCCAGGTCCATCCATGGCACCACAGATGGCGAGAACCCATTCCCTTCCATGGCTGAGCTATATTACATTGTATATGAGGCTGGACAATTAAGTTCGTGAACTCATCCTAGAAAAAGTGCTACATACCTCATTGGTGAATATCACTATGGTCATCTTCGAAGTACTCCCCTTGGGAAGCTATGCACTGATGCCAGCACCTAGTCCACCCTTCAAAGCAATTTTGGAACTCTTTTTCTGCAATGGCCATCAGAGCTGTGATCGTATTACCCTTGGTGTCCTGAATGTCATCAAAATGTCTTCCTTTCAATATTTCCTTTCTCTTCGGGTAAAGAAAGAAGCCATTGGGGGCCAGATCAGGTGGGTAGGGAGGGTGTTCCAATACAGTTATTTGTTCACTCGCTAAAAACTCCCTCACAGACAGTGCCATGTGAGGTGGTGCTTTGTCGTGATGCAAGAGCCATGAATTGTTAGCGAAAAGTTCAAGTTGTCTAACTTTTTCATGCAGACTTTTCAGCACTTGCAAATAGTAAACTTTATTAACTGTTTGTCCAGTTGGTACAAATTCATAATGAATAGTCCCTCTGATATCAAAAAAGGTAGCAACATTGTTTTGACTCTTGATTTGGACTGACGGAAATTTTTTGGTTGTGGAGAATTGTCTGACTTTCATTGTGCACTTTGACGCTTTATTTTAGGGTTGTATTGGTACACCCATGTTTTAACACCAGTGATAACACAGACCAAAACATCATCTTGCCTCTCCAAAAGGTCTTGGCAAACTTCGACTCTCTTTTGCTTTTATTCATTGGTGAGCTTCTTCAGGACGATTTTTGCACACATCTTTCTCATGCCAAGATTTTCCTAACTGTTTCTCTATCCATGTTTACTTGGTCTGCTATGCTTCTCAGAGTCAGCCAATGATTTTGACACACAATTTGATGAGTTTTTGCAATGTTTTCATCAGTTCTGCTCATTACTGTCCACCCTAACCTCTCTTCATCAGAGATGTGTTCTCTCCCCTCAGAAAAATGTTTAATCCATTTGTGCACTGCCGTTTTCTTCATGGCATTATCTCCATAAACTTGGACTAATATGCCCCTGATTTCACTTCCACTCTTGCCAAGTTTAACAAGAAATTTAATGATTGTTCCTTGCTCTAATTCAAGCTCAGACATTCTCGCGACAGCATACAAAAACACGCAACAACAATAATGAAGGCCACCCAGCAAGCACTGCTTCACGTCAACACGAACACAGCTGTGAGACACTGATGTACCAGGGTTATGAAACATTACTGGGCCATTTATACAGTGCTGCCAGTGGAAGAACATGGTGGCAAGTTCACGAACTTAATTGTCATACCTCATACCTCAGTCTGCATACCTCATACCTCGTATGTTTTCAATACCCCCCAAGTTACTGTCTCTCCACTGAAGCCCAAGGTGTGTGCCTGCAAGTAAGACAGTCTATGCTGGGCTGTTTAAGAGGATGTCTGGTTTTCTCGCAGCCTTCATTCCGACCTGGATTGTCTGAATCCCCACTGTTTTTCACAGCCAGATGTTGTGGGGGCTCCTTTTCCTGGCCCCAGTACTCGGGGCTGGGGAGGCTGGTCTGGGGCTGGGTCCCTCACTCCTCTGGGGAGGACCACTGCAGCCAAGTTATCCCTCCCAGTTCTGAACTGACACATCGAGGTTTGTGGACAGCCCATTTCGAATCTCTGCCCTGCCTACAAGTCTCGACTTGGCTTCTTCTTTAGTTATATCCTTAGTTATAAAACTTCCGTTCAGCCAGACTTCAGATGGTTCTCCAGGTTGATTGTTCTATAATTTAGTTGTAATTTTGATGTGTTCAGGGGATGAGGCAAGCCGAATGTTTATCTACTCTATCATCTTGGATTGTTCCTAGATTTTAGTTTCTTAAGTGCAGGTCCCATGCCTTTGAAAATAATGTATTCCTAATATCGATCACTGTATCTAGCCTAAGAGGCTGAGTGTGGTGGAAATGGATGGGAGGGAAGAAGGAAGGAAGGAAGGGAGCTAGAAAGAAGGACAGAGAAAGTGAAAGGAAGAAAGGAAAAGAGAGGTAAAGGGTCTCTCTCCAAGGAGAGGGAAGGAAGAGAAATCTATCCGAGAGTCCCAAGACTAGGCTGGAAGAGGCCAATTTGGTCTGATACAGGATAGACAGTGAGTAACGCAAGGGAACTTGTGGGAAGTCTATTGAGGAAAGTGTGAGGAACCAATGGGAAGAATAAATTAAAGATTGCTTCATTTTAAGAAGACTTTTGGAACTTAGCATGTTCAGAAAAAAAATCAATACCCAACGGAGATTTCTGTCAATCAGTTATGATGAAGAGATGAGGAAGTCCTATTTTCACTCACATCTTTCTAGAGCTGTGGTGGTCCCTGAGAAGAGCAGGGCCCATGGGTGTGGCAGTCCCAGTCTTGTCACCAGCAGGCTTGGACAGTGTGTTTTAAGATGTGGGTCATAAACTCCATGGCATCATGTACTCCTTGGGCCACTTTAAGACCTCTCTTCACATCCAGGCATGCTCTACTTTTGATGGTCCAACCTTACGTCATGTCAAAAATATTAAAAGCACCCACATTATAGCAATTTTTTTTTTTTGCTATCAAAAAACTTCAAAGGCTTTTAATGATTTTCTTTTGAAATGATATGGCTCCAAGTAACTCATTTATTTTGTAATTAGTCATGGTTTCTCAGGTTTTGCAGCTAATTGTGCATGGCAAAACAAGAAAATCTGCAAATGGCATTCAA
Source organism: Rhinolophus ferrumequinum (assembly GCF_004115265.2). Lineage (NCBI taxonomy): Eukaryota > Metazoa > Chordata > Mammalia > Chiroptera > Rhinolophidae > Rhinolophus > Rhinolophus ferrumequinum. Next base: position 14,593,300 of record NC_046299.1, on the reverse strand, counting down.
ATGCTATAAAATTTTAATGCATACTAAATTTAATACATAATGACATTTGTATATATTAATTAAGCATTTATTTGTTTTTCGTTTGCACTTTGCTTTTAGTATTTGGGAGCCAATGGTTTTTCAGATCTCAAGAATCTCTGTGAGTCCTGGCAGGGTGTGGACCCCAGGCGCAGTGTATAGAGAGCTTCATGGCCGCACATCAAGGGCTGGCACATGTTGGGCTACACAAGCCTCTTTTTACATGTCAGAAATTTGATGTTGAAAGAAGGACACAGTCATTGTGCTTTGAATTCAGGGCTCACTAATGTCTCCCCTTCATGGCCTCATGAAGAAGGGGCGATACATTTTTTAACCAACCATCTTGTTATAAAAGAGTTCTGGTATGGGGACACCAGATATCGCATTGTACATGAGGGTTCACGTCCTGGCTGTGCTCTGATTAACCGGGTAGCATGAGAGAGTCATTTGAACTCTCAGGGACTTAGTTTCCTCATCTGTGAAATGGGGCCAATGATATAAGGCCATCATTATTCCTAGGGTTGTTTTGAGTTTCAGATGAAATAAACTACAAGAACATCCTTTTTTGAAAAACACCAGGTATTAAGACAGCTTGGGACCGTCATTTTCAACCCTGGCTGCACTTTAGAATCACCCCAGGGGCTTTTAAAAAGTACTGAAGTCTGGGTCCCTCCTGAGGCCAAGTAAGTCAGAGTCCCTGGGGAATGACAGAAGTAGTAGTTTCTTAAAGGCAACCCCTTTTGTTGATTCTAATGTGCAGCTGACGTTGAGGGCAGAGGTGCCCAGAGAGGACATCTGTGTCCACAGCTGCAACAGCCATGTCCTAACCAGACTCATCCTGTGGCATGAGTTAGGCTACATCTCCCTGCCCAGCCTCTTGGCAAATGGTTCTGTGAGTTTGGCAGAAACTGTCAGAGGTCAGAAACACACGTGCTTTTCTGGCACACAGCCAGGCTTTGCTTCCCAGGCTTGCATTACATGGGGCCACGTGGGTGAATTTCGGCCAGTGGATGTGAGCAGAAGTGACGTGCACCACTTCCTGGTTTCCTAGGGCTGCTATAACAAAGGACCGTGAATGACTGGCTAACACAACAGAAATTAATTTTCTTATAGTTCTGGAGGTCGGGAATCTGAAATCAAGGTGTCAGCTGGGTTGGTTACTTCTCGAGCCTCTGAAGGAGAATCCATTCCATGCTTCTTTTTCTGGCTTCTGGTGGCTCCAGAAATCTTTGGCATTCTTCATCTTGTAGACTCATCACTCCAATCTCAACGGTCCATCTTTATATGACTCCCTCCGCCCCACGTCTCTGTGTTTTAAATCCCTTTTCTGTTATAAGGACACTAATCACCAGACTTAGTGCCCACCCTACATCCAAGGTCATCTCATCCCAAGATCCTTAACTTGATTACTTCTGCAAGACCTTTCCCAATCAGGTCATACTCACAGGCCCCAGGGGTTAGGACGTGGGCACATCTTTTTGGGGGGCCACAACTCAATCCATTTCACACCCAGATCGCTTGGCTTACGGGCAGCTATCCTTTCTGCCATCATCTTTGTACACGGCCTCCGATTGTTCTCATCAACGTACTAACCGCGTGGTGAGAAAAATGAAGGCTGCTACTAGGGTGACACTACGTTAGTATTCACAAGGGGATGGAGTGAGAGTTTATCGTAGATCCAACGTCAGGGTTTGGTGCGTCGCTTACAAGAAACCCGCATTCTCATCGGAGATAAGTGAGACTTGCGTTGACTTCCCACCATTCTGGTGCCATCCTACGCGTTTATTCCATTTAACTCGCAAAATCACTACCAGAGGGTTGTGGCTGTCACCATTTTCACACACAAGGAAATCAACTATGAAATAATGTGCCCGGAACCTAAGACAACAATCTGAATATATGTTTGTTTGGGCAGTGATTCCAGAAAGAACCGTGAAGGGAATGGAAGATGCTAAAACAAGGGGGGTAATGAGCAGGTTTCTGCTGCAGGCATTGGGGTTCAATCCCGCTGGGGACCTATGGGACACGGGGTAGAGCCCGTCTTGGAGGGGTGGATAAATCCCATAGGATTTATCCACCAAATCCCATGTGATGTCACTCTAGGGCTATTTCCAAAGTGTTAACTCCCTGTCTCTTCTAGCCTGCCCTGCTAATGGGCAGGAAAAGCTCTGGTGGCCCGAGAAAGCTTCAGACAAGAAGTTGTAGGCATTTGCAATAGGAAGCCACTGGTGCCAGGGCTGGGGTGTAAGGGCGGGGCACCAGTGCTGTTTGCCTCCAAAGCCTGTGCTCTTTTGACCATGTTCCTCACATCAACCTGGGGGTAAACTTGTGGCCACAAGCGGTCCCACTGCCTGCCCTGCAACCAGTGCTTATTGAAATCTCCTGCTGTTTGCAAGACTTCCTGAAACCTAAAGTCTTTGAGATCAAGTCCAGAAGATTCTTCCGTTGGATGCTTCTGCAGTGTGTGTTTTTGTGTGATGGGTTCTGTGTGACCCAGTGACATGCATCATACTTGAAATACTTCCACTGCTGACAAAATAAATCAGCTCTCCCCGCTGTAGTGCTCAGCTTATTAGGGGAAAATGGAAACGGGGCATTAAATATTAATGCTGCATATTTTCCTCTCCCTTGGCGCCTTCAGGGCCGCTGATCACTGCCCAGCCAGCGCAGCCTTCTGTCTTTTTTCTCCTGGTGATGATAGCGGACAGAGGGACCTTTGACGAGACAGGGAGGGGCAAGAGCGTAAAACGGGGCTCCAACTGGTTTCCTAGGATCCGGCTTGGGAACGTCTCTGTCTCCATCGGATGTCAGGGATGATACAGTATGAGACTTCATTTCTGGTGGAAAGCTTGCCTCTCTGCTAGTGTAGCTTAGAAGTGTTCACAGTGAGGAGGAAAAGTGGTGTCTGAGGAGGCAGGTTGGAGAGAAGGGAACCTCGGAGAAGCACTTGATAAGTCCTGAGCTAACAGACTGAGGAGACCCTGGCTCTGCCCCTTGCTGTGTTTCCTTTTCAACGAATATTCAATAAAGGCACCCCCACCGGTTAGCCCAGGCTGCCGAGGAGGTGTGTGGAGGCAGCTTTTCGGCCTCCTAGAGATGTTGGTGTTTCATTTGGCTAATTTGTGGAGGCCTCTGCACAAAAGTCAAAAACTAATCCCTAAGAGGATGATTTTTAAAAATGCTGGGAAGGTGCATTTCTTAGGGGTTTTTATTATTATTATTATTATTCAATTAATTTTTTATTACACCAGTAAAGCATTACTTCAATTTTGTAAAAATTAGATCATCATGCATGGGCTAGAGCGGCTTTCCCAGTCCCCTCCTGGTCCCGATGCCCGCCTGCCACCTGGGGAGTCCAGACTTGAAGGATCACAGCAGATGATCCTGGGGGAGGGGTGCCAAGTATTTTATGTTTGTTTGTTTGTGACACTCAAAACCCACATCTGTTGTTTCCTAGTGAAATCCACTGCCCTCTCATGGCCCCAGATGTTCTTCCTCCTCCACTCATGCCATCTACACACGGGTCCCATAAATTTCTTCCAATGACCATCTTAATCCTGTGTGTCAGAGCTCAGGATCCTTTAAAGGCTCTGTGTGCAATGGCACCATCTGCCTGGCTTTAGACACTGGTCACAGTCTGTCCCTCCCGCCTCCTTCCTCGTGTCCCTGCCTCAGGTCCTCTTGTGTCTGGTGGGCTGGGGTTCCTCTCCTCTGGGGCAGCTTAAACACACCTCACTGGGCCGGCCTCTGGGCCTTTGCTTATGCTGTTCCTCTCTCCCTCCTTCCCTCCTGATCACGCTCTCCTTTCAAGACTCTACATCCTCGGTGAAGCTTTCTCCTGTCTGTGGTGGTGCCCTGGGCCTTCCCTCTTAGCACTCATCTCCAGTCAGCACTGGAGGTCTGGGAGGGAAGTTTGTCCGGCCGGCTGCATCTCTTCCTATTTGCTCCCCAGCCACAGATGCTTTCAGGTCAGGGTGATGCCTCAGTCGTCATCCTCAGAGCTTTTGTTGAGACCTACTATGTACCAGGCTGTGTCCCTGGTACTTCACATCGGTCATCTCTCTTTGTCCCATTCCTGGCTAAGACTCCTGGATTGGAGGAGGTTGTGTCCTTTGTCAAAAGTCCCAGAGCTGGGACGGGTCAGAGGCAGGAGTGAAATACAGGGCTGACTGCCAAGTGCATAAATGATAAGAATAAATGTGTGATGTGTGCCTGGCGGCAGGCTTCCCCTCATTTTGTTAGCTCAGTGGCCCTCTTCCCAGACACCCCAGAACCATATTCATTGACGATTACTGAAAGGCCAGCCCTTGAGTCTGTGGTGCCCCCTGTCTGCCCTTTGCTTGGGCACAGGGAGAGCCGAGATCTGGAGGAGGGGAGGGAATGGCAAGGCTGACTATCAGGCAGGTGCAGGCCTCCAGGGACCCCGGAGAAGCTGTCAGCAATTTATGTTAAATGAGTGTCCAAAGGCCAGCGCTGTGGAGAGATCATGGGAAGACATTATCCACGGTTGTTTACAAGTGAGAGTGAGAAGCTCCTTAGTGACTTTCTTTCTTGAGGGAAGATTCCCTTGAGGGAAAATTAGGCAAATTGTGTGCCTGTTTGGGCCATGCCGGCTCAAATCCTCACGGGGAAATTAACTTGTCACCGATTTGGCTGTCACTTGTGCTCTTTTCATGGCCTCCTGTGTTGCAGCATCATTGCAGCCACAGGGAGATGTGAACGCAGGGATTCTTATGCCCTAGCACTTGCATCAGGGGTGAGGGGGCTTGGCTTCCTGTAGGGCGCTTCGCAGGCTGGTGGAATGTTCCAGCTGCCATCGGGCTATTTGCACAAAGTATAGTAATAATCTGTCCCCTCTATTGCGTCCTTTGGGGCCCATAGTTCCCCTCTCCTACGCTGCTCTCTGTTGCACTCCTCCTCTCCAGTCAGAATGAAGTGCTGAGACAGAGGGTAAGATTCCCTGCTTCCAAGAGCCTTAGCAGATGGTACATGAAAAAATGGTTCAGTGGCCAAGGAAGGGTGGAAAATGCTCTTGCAAGCGCCTTGCTGCAGGACTTCTCAGAGCCTTCAATGTGCTAAAGTGGTGACTAACTCTCCTAGAGGGGGTTGACATCACTTCCCCAAAATCTTTGATCGTGGAAACCGTTTTAGAATACAATGTCTATTTCCAGAGTGGTGGTCCATTCCCCACACCGTAGGACACCTTGGGGTAGAGAAAAACATGAGAAGTCTGGAGCTGAGCAGACCAGGGTGAGGAGGGCTTCCTCTCCCAAGTGCTGCGTGCCTGGTGGGAACGTGGTTAACATTGGCCTTTTCTCCCTCCCACCCAACCCCAGCCTCAGACCCCCATTACATCGCACACCTCTCGAAGGGTTCTCTGAGGGCTGACCAGCATGACAGCTCATGCCCAGTCTAAAGAGCCACACGAGGGCAGAGGCTGTGTCTTAGTTTTTCTGTATCTCAGCAAGGTGCTTGACTCACAGAAGGTGTTGATACGCTGTGATTATATTCAAATCAAATCTCGTCACTTTTTAGGTTACGTGGGACCACAGGAATCTATGGATTTCTTAGGAAGTCTTCAGGGTGGAGTGGGGCCTATTCATGAAATAATTAACCTGAGGAGGAGTGAGTGGGTCCGCTTTCACGCTCACTGCAACTTTGCTGTGCATAGATACATTTAAACACTTTTTTCTTAAAAAAAAAAAAGTAAGAGCTGTTCATTTAGAAAATTCTGAAAACAGCAAAAAGCATAAAAAAGAACATTAAAATTATCATATGTACATATACATATCATGACAGTACGAACATGGATCCTTTTATTCAAACTACTGTATAACGTGCTTTGTTCACTTAACAGTATATAGTACACATAGGTTGATGTCATTAAATATTCTTCTTCTGTGTCATTTTATATGGCTGCCTGGTATTCTGTTATGTGGCCATAACATGATGTATTTAACTAATCCCTAAGTTTGGTTGTTTCCATTCTTCTCTATTATAAACAATGAAGCAATGAACATTCATCTAGCAAATCTTCAAGGAGATAAAATATTTCATAAATAAATCAAAATAAAATATTTAATAAAATAATAATAAAAGATTTAATAAAAATAAAAGATAAAATTGCTCAGTCAAAAGCTATACCATATAGGTAGTTCTAAACCAAGGAACATTTAATGTCTACCAAGTATTATTCTAGATGAGATTGGCAAACTACAGCCTGTAGGCCAAATCTAGCCCACTGCCTGGTTTTCAAATAAAGTTTTATTGGAATAGCACCATGTGCATTTACTTATATGTTGTGCGTGGCAGCTTTGGTTCTACAGTGGCAGAAGTGAGCAGTTATAATGATAGCCATATATCCTACAAAACTTAAACTCTTTACTATCTGACCTTTCATAGAAAAAGTTTACTGTTCTAAACAATGGCACTGTCCTTAGGCAAGAACTTATGGTCCCTGACTTTGTGCTAAGTTTGGGAAAAAAAGAGCAAACGTACTTGTAAGGTCATCTTCCTAGTGTGACCTCTGCATTAGTCAGGGTTCTCCGGAGAAACAGAATCAAGAGTGTGTGTGTGTGTGTGTGTGTGTGTGTGTGTAAAGAGGTCTATTCTCACGTGGTTATGGAGGCTGACAAGTCCCGACATCTGCAGGGTGAGTTGGCAAGCTGGAGCCCCATGAGAGCTGATGGTTTAGTTCCTATCTGAAGGTCGACAGGCTTGAGACCCAGGAAGAGCTAAAGTTACAGTTCGTGTCTGGAAGCAGGGATAAAAAGCCAATGTCCCAGTCTGAAGGCTGTTGTCTGGCAGGAGGAAGTCTCTTACTCAGAAGAGGGTCAGCTTTTTCTATTCAGGTCTTCAACTGATTGGGTAAGGCCCACCCACATCAGGGAGTGCAACATGCTTTATTCAGTCTACTGATTTAAAGGTTAATCTCATCCCAAACACCCTCACAGAAACACCCAGAATAATGTTTGATCAAGTATCTGGGCACCCTGTGGCCCCTTCAAGTTGACACATAAAACTAACCATCACAATCTCCTAGTTGACAATTTCAGTTCTGACTTTTCAACCTTTACTCTCTTACTCTTTGGCATATTTTGCACAGAATACTGTTTTTCACATTGTTGAAACTTTTCCCTCTTCTGTCCTCTTCCCCAAGTCCTTGCAGAATTTCCTTCCCAGTCTGCAGTGTAGTTCAGGGGTTAAGAGCTTGTGCTGTGGAGACAGACTGGCCTGGCTTTAAGTCCTGGCTTCTTTGATAGTATTTTGAGCCTTGATTTCGCCGTCTAAAGAGATGAGTCTAGTCAATATCTATGTTTGAGATGTGCTGAGTTCTATACTCAACACATCCTAAGTGCTCAATAAAGACGGCTATTGAGCACATTCTTTGTCCACATCTCTTCCATGTCTACTTTCCTTTTAAATAATGGTATTCCCCGGGGCTCTCTTTTCTTTCTATTCTGGCCTCTCTCTATTTGAGAATTACTGCTCAACTGGCTGAGTGCCACACCCCACAGGCGGTTTCATATATAATCTGTGAATATGAAACTTCTGTAAATTTCAGATCATTACTTGGTGGCCAATAATATCCCAGTTTAGAACCTTTTATCCAAAGTCATCAAATGACTTTTAAAACAATTGTTAACCTTTCCCCCTTGCAAAAATCCAAACTTATAATAAAACTTTATTTGACTTCAAAAAACAAAATTTCTGTTTCAATTTAGTCACTTTCCCATTCTCTGCCCACTACCCACCCCCCACACCTCCAATCAGAGGTCTCTATATGTAATTTCAAATAATTTCATAGGATTTCAGTTGAATAGGGGGAAAAAACTCCCACGTGAGTTCAGTTCCTTCTGGCCAAAGAATATTTCCAGAAGGTTTAAAGGCATATTAGTCTCATCTCCGGAATCATGGCTCATCCTCCAAAGTGTAACCAATTTTTGAATTTTTGAAATGTTGCCTGCTTTTCCTTACTTCCTAAAAAGAAACAAGAAACAAAAAGTGAGTGTGCACATACATCCTCCAGGAGAGCTGGCACTCCTTATAGTGAGCCACTTACCGTGATCCAAAAGATTTACTCAGAAGCATAATTAATTGGAACTTATTTCAGTGGAAGTTATTTCCCTTCATCTTCTTACAGAAACAAAGGGAAATTATAGGCCAAGGGATCCACAGGGTTTCAAGAGAGTCTATTGATGAATAAAGTTGGAAAGAGTTGACACACGGTCAGAGATGGTTAACATCCAGAAACTCTTACAAAGAAACAGCAATTCTTTTCCATTAATTCCTCCTGGCCTCTTTGATCTTGAATGGTACAATGGCTGCAAGTTAAGTGCACAGCTACCCTGGCATTAAAAGCCCCCAACGACCTTTCCCCGAAGACGAGTCCTTCAACAACTTGGAAAATTAAAAATAACAACAGCAATAATAAAAAACACAAACAAACAAACCAACAAAACAAAACCCCAGAAAAATGTGGACAGAGAATCCTTTAAAAGCAGCTATATTGTAAATCTGTCTTGACAAGTGCATCCTCATTAATTTATCACCCCAGTCAACAGGGAAATGGACCAAGTTGGGCCTGAAAACTTTGGGTCACAATTGCCTCTTTTTGTAAGATGAAGTAAGTAAAGAAGGAGAGAGTTGGGAGAGGATACCATTTGGGAGACACTTGAAGGAATTTTATTAAGTGTATTGGGGTGACACTGGTTGGTAAAGTTATGTAGGTTTCAAGTGTACATTTCTATAATACATCATCTGTATATCACATTGTGTGCTCACCACCCAAAATCAAGTGTCCTCCCATCACCATATATTTGACCCTCTTCTACCTGCCTCTCACCGCCTTTCCCTCTGATCACCACCATACTGTTGTCTGTGTCTATGAGTTTTTATTTGTCTTGTTTGTTCATTTGTTGCTCTCAGTTTTATATCCCACATATGAGTGAAATCATATGGTTTTTTACTTTTTCTGTCTGACTTATTTTGCTTAGCATGATATTCTCAAGCTCCATCCATGTTGTCACAAATGGCAGTATTTCATCTTATGGCTGAGTAGTATTCCAAGGTATATATGCTTGACATGTTTTTACACAGTCTAGTAGATGACCTACTGATTTTTCTTTTGTCCTCTTTTGTGTTTCCTATGGGTCTAAGAGCTTCTCTGAGGCTCCCAGAAAGAAAGCATGAGGAAGTTTAAGAGCGCCAACATTTGCGGCAACTGTTTGAGATGCCAAAAACTAGAAGGGGCTCAGGGGACCTGTACGGTCAGTTTGTATCCTCTTCTGACCCACCAGACTGAGCCCCAAATCTTTTAACATTCTTTCAGTTCTGGAAGTGGCCCAAGGCCATCAAACATTCCTTTAATTCTGGAAATGTGGGGGGAATTGTGACTACAGCTGTAAAGTGAGGATGCTGTCGCCCAACAGGGCTGGTGGTCAGGCTTCGTGCTCAAATTTGTCCCCTTAAAGAAGTGAAAAATGTACGCTCTGCAGGGAAAAATGCAAATAAGGTGACTCGGGGTTAAGATGTTGAGTGGTTTGGTGGTTAAAATTATGTTCTTGTTTATGGGTGAAATGGAGTTAAAAAAATCTATATACAGTGGGTGAATTAGGCAACCTTCTAGTATGTAATTGAATGACAATATAATCCATCATATTGGTGGCGAGGCAGACCATGGCTGTTGCAAATTTAAGGGATTTGTGCTTTTTCATTGTCCTTGTTTTAGTTTTTGGAAAAGAAAGAGTGTGGGGGGGCCATTTAGTCAGTCTCTCTCTCTCTCTCTCTCTCTCTCTCTCTCTCTCTCTCTCTCTCTCTCTCTCTCTCTCTCTCTCATTTCAGAGAGTGGTCTAACAGTGCTTTCCTGCAAACTTGAATTCTTGGTTTTGGTAGAGAAGAAAAACTTCCTCTGAAACAGCACTTACTACTTTTTTCCTCACCAGAGGCCCTGCTTTCCCCAGTTTTGTGGTCTGAATGCATCCAATCTGAATCATTAGGGCAGAGGAGGACGGGGAAGTTTCGATCAAGTCTTGTGCAAATTGAGATGTACAAGGCATTGAGGCCACCGAACCTTTCCATAAGTCACTCTATTGAGACAGAAGGGATAACTCTCTTTCGTCATCCAGGCATTTCCAGACAGACAGGGGATCCTGAAAATAAAATATAGTCATCTCAGTTCTGCTTTATGGAGTTCCACCAGGAGGGAGGCCTCCAACTCCCCCAAGTGGTGGGGGATAGGGTGGGACACAGGGGCTAGGGCAGGACTGGCAGTGTGTGTGTAGCTAGCTTGTATCCAGGCACATTCCAAAGGCTATTTAGAGTGAATGCTATGGTGTATCCCTCTTTAGAATTGGGGTGCCTATTCACTCAGCTGCTAGCAGTGTTGGCTGCCAGAGGCTAACAGCCAGGAATTACCCTCAGCTAAAGGGAGCTGCCTTGTTCAACTGTATGCCCCGTTCCTGGGGCATCCCGCATGCAACGAGTGTTCCATGGGGGTTTGTAAAGCCTCAGCCCCTGCCTGGATTCAGGACAACACTGGGGGCCATTCCAGTCCCAGAGCTCCCTGTGGGATCTGAAGAGGCCTCTGTTGTGACTGCATCACAATTCAACTTCCTCTCCTGCCCGCTCCTGCTCCCTGCACTCCCCTTCCAGGTGTGGTTGGTGGACCATCCCAAATAAACCTCCTGCATGCAAATCTCCACGTCTCAGTCTGTTGTCCAAGGAAACTGCCCACCGTCCAAGGAAGAGGAGAAACTGTCCTCTCCTTTTCAGTTGGGTGGTAAATAAGAATTAGCCAATGAATTACAGATCTGCTGTCACAAAGGTGCCTTGATTCCACAGTGTCACTGGGTGTTTCTGAACACGGGGCTGGTCTCCTCAGGCCCCCTGACACTGTTGACCGTGGTGGCGCAACTTTGGCTTTGGAATGCTCGGACGTTTCCTTCCGTGTGGCCTGTCATTGTGCCTCAAATTCCACATTTTTCGCTGCTCATCTCTTTCCACCTGCGGGATTGTTGCTGTTCCAGAGGCTCTGACTGGAAATCTCTTAAAGACTCAGCGTGGTCCTGTGGAGAGAGCCCATTCATGCTCAAGGTCCAGCTCTGCCACTTATCAGCTGTGTGATCTTGGAATTGAGGAAGCACCTGTCTGGGCCTCAGGGGGTGGAGCTTCAGAGATGTGATCTGCCCACCTTAAGGCTCAGTGGTGAGGTCCAAGGGACAGTGGGGGGCAGTGGGAGTAGCCCAGGCTGGGTAAGAGGATAACCCCTCAACACATCAGTTAGTGTCTTAGCTGGACCTTACCCAGGTGCATCCTGCCAGAGAGGGGCTTGAAAGACAACTTAGGAGGCATCCTGGGCAGAAACTCTGATTTGGGGACCAGAACAAATCAAGTGCTAATCTCACGTCTACCATCCATTTGGGCAAGTTACTTAACTTCTCTCAGCTTCGTCTCCTTATCCTTATATTAGTGTAATCGTACCATCAGGTTGTGAAGAGTGATCAAAGGAATTTGAACAAAGTATCTGGAGCATAGTTTATGAACTCAGTAAATGCTGGCTTTTATTAGGGCAGAGTGGAGTGGACTCCCAGCTCTAATACTTAGCAGCTGAGTGACTTCAGGTGAAATATTTAATAACTCTCTGAGCCTCAGCTTACTTATCTGTAAAATGCAGTAACAACACTCATTTTATAGGGTGGTTTTGGAGACTAAAGGGAATGTATACATAGGGCCTGGTATTGACAGGCGCTCAGCTCTTTTATTATTGTTGTTATTTTGAAGAACTTGATCTTTTGTTGAGGGTTCCAGACAAAGAGCAGCAAAACAATGGACCAATGGAGAAGTTAATTGGATTGTTACATGTAGAGGGCCCCAGACTGAATGGGTCCCAGCTTTCTCACTGGTGGTGGGAAGTTCCCAAGTGATGCTGCTTGCCAAGTTATTTGTTTCCTAGCAGGGAAATAATATATGGAACTTGGCCACTGGAGGCTGGAGTCGCACTGTTTTCTGGGAATCACCTGATGTCAGGATATGCAACTTGAGTGCCTGGTCCAGAACAGAGAGCCCTGCCAGGCCACAGACAAAGGCTCCTTTGGTCCTTAAGCTGGCGTTAGCCACGGCCTTGGCCAGGTGTCTGCTGATGGGCTTTCAGGTGTCACGTGACCATCCCTCCTTACTAGATCTTTAGATAAAGACTTGGGCCATTTCTGGGCATTGTGGCCCATCCACAACTTTGTGAGGATATAAGAAACATTACATTTTCACTACAAAAATACCTGGACAGATTCAGTTAATACCAAAGAAATCTGCCTTACCCCGAGGGAGGAAGCAGGCATTGTGGTGTCACAGAAAAAGCACTGGGCTGGGAGTCCACCAGCCAGCCTCAGCCCTCTCGGTGACTTGGGCTCAGAGATGGCTGGTTGTAGGGCAGAGAAGCTCCTTAAATTTAATTCTAACAAAACAAAACAAAAAAACCATAGGTCTTATTATCAGTATTCAGGGGCAGCTCCTGGGACCTAGTTGCAGGAAGTTCGGCCTGGCCTCACAGCAAGTGGCAACTCACCACTTTTTTCTGACACCCAGGGAAGCCTGTTTCCACAGGTCCCCAGACACTTGCTCAACTATCCTCCCCGCAGATGACTTTCCCTGCCAAGCCTACTCTGTGTTCCTCCTTATTTCCCCTGCCCATGGCTTTGCCTGACCTTGGCACTGATTCTAGACTTGACAGCCTTGTCTCCTCACAGCTCAGTGATATAGTCCAGACCAGTCATTATTTTGTTTAAATATCAAAGATAGAAGATTTGATTGGCTTAACTTGAGTCAGGTGGTAGCTCCTGGTCCAATCAGCTGTGATCAGGGGACGTGATCACATGCATCATTTGGCAAATGGTCACACGGCTGTTCTTCCCAGAGCAGTGGACAGAGCAGGCTCTCCAGGAAGGGGATGTTGCTGGCAAAGAAATCATGGACAGTTGGAAAAATTGGTTCAGCTTTCTGGGTCTTGCTTTTTCTGAACTATAAAATAATAATAATTATTATTTTATGGCCATTAAGTGTCAAATTAAATCATGTTACATATGGAACCCACTTGACCTCCCCTCTTTCCCCTCACTGGGGTACTTGTTCAGTCATCTGTGGCCACATAATAATCCAAAGCCCCATCTCATAGGATAAAGGAAGTCCCTTCTTCAAGGAAGTTTCCTTCTGGGAACCCTGAGGAATGTGTGTAGGTTCCACATAGCGACTGAGTTTTGACCTGCGCCGTTGAAAGCCTGCTTCCAAAGACGTCTACCCAGGTGGTGGCTTGTCATCCCCACCTGCCTCCTTGCTCTGCATTATGTCCCCTCTCAAGCTCAGTGGCGTATCCTAGTGTCCTGTTTTCCAGGTCAGTCCCAAAGCACAGCTAAAATAGGATGGCAATGGTGTAACTTCCCCCCCCTCCAGCTTTATTGAGTTATAATTGACAAACAATTATATATATTCAAGTTGTACAAGGTGAGTGTTTAAATGAAAATGGAGTAAATTAACTAAATATTAGGGGATGACAAAATTCCACTAAAAGACTAAACCTGGCCTTGTTTAGCTTCTGTTCAGCCTTCATGTGGCTGGGGAACCCAACAGGGACCCTCAGAACATTTCAGCTGAGGAGTTCGGGCCACTCAGAGAGAGGAGAAGTTTCATCCCTTCCAGTCCAAAGTCCACCTCATGCTTTCCAGCAGGATTCAGCCCAATTCCCAGAAAGCCTGACAGTGGGACTTTCGTTCCCTCTGGAGAAAATGCCCACTCCCACCTGTTAGGTCATTATCAGGCCCAATCACAATCCTTTGGCTTCACAAAATCTGGCTTTTTCAGCTTAAACAACCCCACGGGGGCAACACCATAGCCGGGGCCCAGTTTTGGGGACCAAGCCTGCATCTCCCTCCTCATGGGGCTGGGTATTGGCGCTGGATTACTTGTGATCTCATTTTTGTTCCAAAAAACAAACTAATCTCCCAAAAATATACAGTGATTTTTCAGGCACTGGACCCTGAAGTTCCAAGTTTTATAGAAAAAGAATTTCTACTTCAGGATTCATCTGGAGATTCTCCAATTGCCATTCGTAAATGGTGTACATGAGGATGAGAACTGGCCTTACCAGTAGGACCAAAATGCCTCAGTGACATGGCCCCTCCTTAAACAAAGGGAGTGTCTGTTCCAAAAGCAAATTCATTTTTTCCCCTCATAAACCACAGAGACTGTCTTAAAATTCCCCAAATGGCCGCTTTCCAACTTCAAATATTTCAAGTCCCAGTCTCTTCCAGATGCCTTGTTCTAATAAATTATCTCCTTTGATCCTCCCAACAACTTTATGAGGTAAGGTATGGCTTCCTTTGTTTTATGGGGAAACTGAGGCTCAGACTACGATAATTAGTCTAAGGCTAGTAAATTGCAGGGTGGAATTCAAACCCAACTTGGACTTTTGTCCTACATCACCGTCGTCCCGTGAGGCTTTTCACTTTCGATAGTCTGCGATTCCGAGGTCCCTGTGATACTGGGAGGCTCGCCCGCTGTGTGTGGGAAGGCGGCTGTGACTCACAGGCGTTGATATCAAAGGACAGCACAGGCTGCCTAGTTTACAAGGCCGATGCAAAATGGAAATGTGGGCCCTTTTCAAAAGTTATTAAGAATTCACGACCATGGTGGCAGAGCATTAAACCAGGCTCAGGTAGGCCCTTGTGAGCGCTGGGCTCTGTGCAGGTCGCAGGCCTGTGCAGCTGGCAGCCTGGACAAATCACCTTGCTCCTTGGAAGAGCATGGACCGTGCGGTAATCTGGTTCTGGGCTGTTTTCTACCGAGCCTTCACCTGCTCACCTGTAACGTGCATGATTGTCAAAGAAAGCAAGGAGCTCAGGGGTTGGCTGTACCAGATTAGTTTTGCAGTTTAGCTGCTTTTATTCCTCCCCTATTGTTCTTGTTTTGAATAATCTATGTGGCTTTTGAAGAAATTGCTCAGACCGGTTTGAGGCTTCATAAGACATGAAAAAATTGGAGGCAACGGGGCCCTGGTGATAAAAGTGGAGATTTCACTTGGCTCTGCAGGTGTCAGAAGCAGAGGAGCCCACTGCTGTGTGCTTTTCAGAGACAGATGGGTGGTGTAGGACAGGTGGCGAGGAGGGGATTGGCCAGAGAGCTGTGAATGACAGTGCCCGGCTCTAAACAGCAGAACGACAACTGGAAATATAAAAGCCATGGAGGAAAGTGAGAAGGAAATAAAGAAAAACAACCCCCCAATTTTATTATAGCCACCTGAGTGAGGGAGAAGTTGAGGGAGGAAAAGGCTAGTCAGGATAGTAAGAGATGGCAACCCCTGTTGGAAGATGAGTTCCCCCAATTGTTTTCCCAAAGGACAAGGCATTTGGGCACTTGGCTGGGTCTCCCCAGGAGGCAGGGTTTTCTAGGGAGGATTTAATTCCAGATCGAGACTCCCAAATTCTCAGGTAACTGATATATGACTTACACCTTTGAAAGCCTGCTTCCAGCTTTGTGATTCTTTCCAGGGTCACTGAGCATCCCCTATGCAGCTTGCAGCTAGCTTTGGGGATACAGTAGCTTAATAGTCAGGTGTGGTCCCAGCCCTCCTAGAATTCTCAGTCTGGAGGGGGAGCCAGAAAAATGAACAGGCAAGTGTGACAGGCAGGGGAGGTATTGAGGGGAGCACAGAGGAGGGGTCCTCGCCTACAGAAGGCCTCTCCTTGGAAAAGCAAAATGTATGCAGAAATCTGAAGGATGAGTAGAATTTTTCCAGGTGTGGGGGTGGGATTGAGGAAGGGATCTCAGGCTAAGGGAAAAGCACATGCAAAGGCCGAGAAGTAAGAAAGAGGCCGTTACATTTCAGAGATGAACATTGACTGCTAGGAGAGACCTTTCTATCAACAAATATTAACTGAGTGTCTACTACATGCTTCAGGACTAGCAAGCCATCCCATACACATGATTGTGTCACTCTCCATCTAAGGGTAGACCCTTGTCTTCTCTGTTCTCTCAGTTTCTTTCCATTTCATATATCATTTGGCTCCCTCCCTTGGATTTATTTCATGTATTAGCAGAATACAAATTCAGCTGCTGTTTCAAGATCAAAATAGCATTGGCTTAAGCAAGAAAGATGGAAATTAACTTCACCTTTGTGAGATTGCCCAAGAAGAAGCAGTTGGTTGATGAGGTGGCTCCACAGAACTGAGGACCTGGAAACTCATGCTCTTGTTCTTCCATCATCTCTGAGTTGTTGTTCTCGAATGCATGCTCCCTAATGGGTCTCCACATATCAACTTTCCATGAGGCAAGATAGAAAGAGAGACAGAGGAGCACACACTCCCTTCTTTAAGGCTGTGGCATGGAAATTGCATGTATCATTTCTGCTCACATCCCATTGGCTAGCACTTAGTCATGTGACCACACCTACATGCAGGAAAGTCTAGGAAATATAGTCAAGCTGGTTCCCATGTTCAGTGAAAGCTCAGAGGTAACTAGATATTCAGACAACTAGCCATCGCCATTGTACTCTATTTCTGGGCTGTGGTTCAGCCCTGGGCTCCCCATCTCTCAGGTGGACACCAGAAGGGCAGAGAACATCAATGCCAGAAAGCTAAATATCATATCCTATGCCCAAACTAAAATTTGCAGAAGACAAGTCAAGGGATAAAACATTTATGGGATGTTTTAGGTCAATAAAAATTCCTCTTTTCAGGGCAGGGCAAGGGAGATTACTTACTTTATTTAAAGAGCTTTGTTGATTGGATTAAATGCAGAGTCTTCATTTGGGCCTTAAATTCTCTGCTGAGAAGAGACAGTGAAGGCCATGGACTTGCCGTTAATCAAGATTCAGCCTGGATTCCCCAGGCTTGCTTTCTTCACTGGAGAGGGAGGAAAAATAGTGATGGATTGACAAGAAAAGCTGGCGAGTAGTAAATGCGTCCCCAAAAAGAAGCCTTTGGGAGCATGAGAGGTGGGCCATCCCTCAGTGAATGGGTTCAACTAGACAGATGATCCAGATAATCCAATAAAACACTTCTCTTTTTTTGTGACTAATACAACTGTCATACTCCATTTCCAGGCTCTCAAACTGTCAAAAAATGATTTTGAGTCTTGGGGGTTCACTTTCTGCCCAGAATTAAAATTTGATCTGAGTCTTATCTCCAAGCTGCCCACTCATATCTCAGACAACATACGAAGTAAGAAGACATCAAGACGGGAGCAAGATCATTTCGTACACTCCAGAGGTCAATGCTCATAAGTTTGGGTTTATCTGATATTTTGGATCATGCGAGTCTTCAGATTCCGTGCCCTTCTAATCATACTACATAGTATGAAGGTTCTCTGTGGGCATGTGTGTCTCTTCCACCAGGTTGACAGGTTCTGAGGAACAAGTCTCCATCCCGGTGTGTGTGGTCTTCCCAGCATCCAGGTTGATGCCTGGCAGGTGGGACATCATGAATCGATACGTGTTGAATTGCTGACTTCATTCAGAGGGCCAAGACTGTGGCTCTTTTCAGTTATCCACTTTCCCATTAGCAGCAGCATACGAGATCAGAGTGCCATTTTTCAAAAGTCATATTTGCATGCTTTCTAGTGGTGACTCCATGCTTTCCCTCCTCTCACCTTCCCTCTCAGAATCCACTACAATCTTTAAAAAGGGAAGGAGTGCTTATCAGAGGCTGGAGTGAGTTCATGCATCATAAAAATTAACAATATGGGAATATTGTTTGGCAATTTCTTATTAACTAAACATATACCTGACTTAAGACCCAGCATTTGCACTCTTGGATATTTATTCCAGAGAAATAGAAACTTACGTTCAAACAAAAACTGGTACATGAATGTGCATAGAAGCTTTATTCATAATAACCTAAAAGTAGAAACAATCTAAATGTCCTTCATTGAGTGAATAGACTCTGTCATATATGCACACAGTGGAGCACTCTTCAGCAATAAAAAGGAACAAACTTTTGAGACAAGCATTGTATTAGTGTACGGAGGGTTGCTGTAACAACGTACACAAAACTGAGAGGCTTAAACAGCAGACATGTATTGTTACAATTCTGGAGGCTAGAAGTTCAAGGTCAGGTGACGTAAGGTCATGTTCCCTCCGTTAGTGCTAAGGGAGGAAGTGTTTCTGGCCTCTCGCCTAGCTTCCAGTAGTTCCTTGGCTGGTGACAGTGTAACTCCAATCTTTACATGATGTTCTCCCTATGTTCATGTCTGTGTCTAAATTTCTCCTTTTCATAAGGACACCAATTATAGGGGCCCACCCTATTCTAGTGTGACCTCATCTTAACTAAATACATCTGCGGGAACCCTATTTTCAAAAAAAGCTCACATTCTGACTTCAACATATGAATTTGAGGGGGACACAATTCAACTTATAATACATAGCAACATGGGTAAGGGCATAAGGCTTAGTGAAAAGCCAATATCCAAATAGTTCACACTGTATGATAACATTTATGTAATATACACAAAATGACAAAACTATAGAGATGGAGAACAGATTGGTGGTGGCCAGGAGACAGGGAGGGGGTAGGGTGAGTCTATAAAGGGTAGCCCCAGGGAGTTTCTTTGTGGTGATGAAATAGTCTGGATGCTATTTGGTGGTGGTTATACAAATTTATATGCGGGGTCAAATTGCCTTGAACTACAACTGCTTCCCCCACACGCAGGAGTGCATATAAAAATAGCTGGTGAAAACTGAACAAGGTCTGTAGTCTGGTTAATACTATTGTACCAATGTTGAATTTCTGGTTTTGGTATTTTCCTAGTTACATAAGATGTTATCATTGGGGGAAGCTGGGTGAAGGGTTCATGGGACTATTCTATGTACGATACTTACAGCTTCCTTTGAGTCTGTAATCATTTCAAAATAAAAAGTTAACAAATTTTAATGATACAGCTATGTTGGAGCATGGAAGGAAGAAGATGAAAGACTGCAGGTGTAGATTGGGTTAAAAAGTTACTCCTGATATAGTAAGAAGCCTAAAAATGCTCTTTGCCCCGAATTTCATTTACAGCCACACCACCTTCCTTCTTTACTAGCAAATGAGGAGCTACGTTCAGGTGAGGTGAGCAGGGGAGGGCAGAGAGGTCAGAGCATGAATTTTTGATTTAATTCCCTCGAGACTTCTACTCAGGACTTGATTTTCTAGATTTTCTGATTCATGTTAGGTGAAATCGGGCTGGCAGCCCCTCTGTTGGGGCCTTAGCTTCTTAGAGCAAAAATAGCCCCACTTGTCCACCCAGGCCTTGTGCTTGGGGAACACCTTCCTCTGCAGGCCTCGGCCCGGCTTCCTCTCAGGCTGGGGGAGTCTTCCCCAGTCTGTGCCCTGCTCCACCTTCACTGGCGCATGTGCACCGAGCAGGGCCACGTTCCCAAGGCGGATTTGCTCCGTGTTGTCATCTCAGTCAAACCAGCTCCTGGAAAGCTGGCTTTGCAGTATCTGAGCCTTAGTTCAGATGACCCAAAATCCAGGCTGGCTCTGCTGCATTGCACTTAGGCAAGTTGCTTCTCTCTTTGCCTCAGTTTCTTCAACTTTCCAGCGAGGGTAAACCCTTCCTATCTAATCTTGAAGCCTGGAAATCCTAAAGCTTAAACATTATAATTGATGGAAAGGTTTCGTGCAAATGCAGGATTCTGTTATGATGACCTCATAATAACAATTTAATAGTAATTAATTATTAAGTAATTTCCACATACTAAGTGCAAATATTACCTCTTAATTCTCATACGTGTCATGGACCTCCTGGGGCTACAGCAGGCACATTCCACACCTGCCCAGGAAATTGTGCATCCCCCTTTTTCCCTCACCTCCATTCCCCTCTTCACCCTGGCCGCACCTCTAAATGCTAACGGCGTCTTTGTCTCTGAGTCTTGATCCTGCAGACCTGGAGCTTTGTTTGCTTTCAAGAGTCCGCAGTAAACTTTTCCCCAAGATCCCTGGGGGCAGTGGCATGACTGAGCCCGTGCGGGAGGCTCCCGAGAGCCGACTGGGCATACCTCTTCCTCGGTCTGAGCTCAGTGACATCACGTTGGGGTTTGAAATTAGCCACCATGGGAGTCCTTACACCGTGGAAGTTGATAAACACTACCAATCAAGGTTACGTGTTTGTTTCCCCAGAAAACCAGTCTTTCAGCCCAGGGAGATACAGTGCAAATGGAATTTCTGGTGGTATATGTTAAGATAGCCCCAAGTTCCCACGGTGGATGGGAAGATTGGGCCACCAAGATAAAATAGTGATTATGAATGTCCTTGAGAAATCTGCTGGCTGCGTCATCACGGGCAATTTAGTTATCCTCTCTAGGTCTGTTTCCTCCACTGCACAAAGGAGGATACTGACTGAGTCTACCTCCTACCCTGAAAACACTTCTCTGTTTGTGCTATTTAGTGTACTGTTGGTTGCTACTATTTTTATTATGAGGTCCCTGGTCTGTAGGAGAAGGTAGCTTTTAAACACTCTTCTGAGATATAATCCAGTACGAAGTTGAGAGGACAAACACTGGAAGCTTCCACTGGAGTTCAACTTTTCACTGTGCCGCTTATTAGCTGTGTGACCTTGGGTAAGTTACTTAACCTCTCTGTAGCCCAAGGTCCTCATCTGTAGGGTGGAGGTGATAATGATTACATTAAACCCCTGTCTTATTACGTATGCATTCTGTGTGTGTATGTGTATGTATTAGCTGCATATATTTTTTATTATGATCAGAAGAATTCTGGTATCTATTTAGCATTTTGTCATTTCTTATAGGCTTTCTTTTTTTAAAAAATAATTTATTCAGGTGAAATTCATGGAACATACCGTTAACTATTTCAAACAATTCATTGGCACTTAGTACATTCACAGTGTTGTGCAACTACCACTTCTGTCTAGATCCAAAACCTCTCCATCATTCTAAAGGAAAACACCTTAGCCATCAAGAAGTTCTTGCACATTTTCCTCCCCCTGAGCCCCTGCCAACCACCTGTCAGCTTTCTGTCTCTCTAGATTTACATATTCTGAATATTTCACATACATGGGATCATATAACATGTTACCTTTTGTGTCTGGCTTCTTTCATCTGGCGTAATGTTTTCAAGGTTCACCCGCCATGGATCAGTACTCCATTCCTTTTTATGGTTGAATACTATTCCATGGTGTGGCTATTCCAGAATTTCTTTGTCCATTCATCTGGTGAGGGACATTTTAACTGTGTCTACCTTTTGGATATTGGGAATAGCTGGTGTGTGTGTGTGTGTGTGTGTGTGTGTGTGTGTGTGCACGCACGCGCAGCACTTTGCTTGATTTTTTTCCCACAAGAATTTCTCACTAAGGATGTTACCAATGGGGACAACTGAGTCTCAGAGACTCAAAACAGTTTGCCATTGGATCAGTTAGGGAGCAGGAAGGAAATGGATGGTCCATGGAAAGGGAGTAATGAGGAAAGGTTAAGGAAGGTGTTATGGATGGAAGTCACCACCAGGGGCAAGGAGACCAGTGCAGGATGGGGAAGCGCCTGGAGCTTGCGACGGCACGAAGCCATGACCACCCGTCCACGTGCAGGGAGAGGGAGGAGCCGTTGCAAGGGTCAGGAGAGAGGACAGGGCTGCCTGGCAGGGACCAAGGCCTTCAGAAAAGAAACCCATCAGCTACAAATCCACAGCCTGGGGGTAAGGGAGCTGGGGAGCATAAATACAGGATCTCCCTCTCCTCACACTCTCCAACCTCCTGCCTCCATTGGCCAAACCCAGGTGGAAGCCGATGGCAAGGGATCCAGCTTCTGGGCGTAGACCAGGGTGGAGAAGGATGGAGAGTGTGTCTGGGGGGCACACGGAGCCGTTCCAGTGTAGCTTTTGTTATACAGCCTGAGTTGGGTCTTGAATCAGGGCCTCTCCCGGTGCTCCCTGTCGCTGTCCATCAAGTGAGGTGGGCCAGTGGGCCCCTGGGGGCTGGGGGCTTTTCTTCTTTCTCCCTGGTTTGTGTTCATCCTGAAGCCATAAGAGAGCCATGGAGAGAAAGAGCTGAGAAAATCAGGGGCCGAGAGGCTCTTGTGAAAGGAGTCCCTGGAGACAATGCAGCGAGTGCTTAGTGAGGTCCTGAAAGCAGGGCGTACGGGCTGTGCTGAGCCCTCAAAGGCTTTTGTGTGCCTTTCTATCGACTGTTACTAAGCCCTTCAATGGGCTCCCATTATGCTCAGAATAAAACCCAAACTCCCCACCCAGGCTCCAGCCTCATCTTGTGCCACACACCTCCCTCTCCTCCCCACTGGCCTCCCTTCAGCTCTGGGCACACCAAGCCATTTCCCACTTTCAGACTCTTCCACCTGCTGGATCTGCTGCCTGGGCCAAGCCTTCGTTCTGCCCAGGGACGGCACCTGCTCCTGCTGCGGGTCTCACATGGACTGTCTCTTGGCCTAAACTAGACCTCCCCCCAACAATTGTCCCCCCAACAATTTTCTCACTTGGCACCTTTGCACTGAATCTCTCTCCCACTAGGCGCCATGAGGGCGTGGAGTCCCTCAGCCTTATTTCCGGCTCTGCCCACAGTGCCTAGCAGAACCCAGCATAAAGAGGCACTGGAAACATATTTGTGGAATCCAGAAGTAGGTGCGATTTTCCAACACCTCAGCCATTTAGGTGAGACCTCTCTGTTCGGATTTGTGCTCTTACATAACATATGCAAACATCTCTGAACTGTGGGCTTGGTTGTGGCACAGTGTCTTTTAGCAGTGGTCCTGGCTCTTCCTGTACTCTTTCCTCTATAGTTGTTAAAATATAGGAATAGCTGTTGCTCGTGCACTGTATTAGTGAAACTGTGAAACTCATCACAGGTCCCTGTGGGGTTGAACTCTGGCTACTAAGTAACCATGGAGCCTTGTAAGCAGGTCTCCTTTCCCCCATCTTGCTTCCCTTCTCCTCTCCCTGTCTACTTCTCTCTCCATGGCATGTGGCAGGGGCTCCAAAGCATTTGATTATTTTGATTAAATGATGGGATGTTGACCTTCACCTCCTCTACTAATAAAGAGTATCTTGCTGGCACTAGCTGGTAACTGGTAGTTATCGAGCACAAGTGGGTGGCTTGGTTCTCATTCTAACTTCTCAACTCAGTTCATCTTACTGTTCGAATGTGAAGTCTCTTCTATTTTGAACTTTTATTGTTTGACGGTGACCTCAGGGTTTTGTAATGGGAGAGAACGACTGTGGGGTATGTTATTGGAGGACTGTGGCAAGATGCTCTGGAATAAGTGGCAGCCTATAAAAGGGTAGATCAGCATTTTGGACCCATTTTGCCACTTCCAAGCTGAGAGGCTGAAGCAATCACTTGACCACTTGGTCTTCAGTTGCCTTGGTTTTCTTATCTATAAATGAAGATGTTTAAAAGCCATCCTCCAAGGCCAAGGTTCCGTCAGCCTATCACTACCTTTCGCAACCTACCTTTGTGTGGTAGCTCTGCCTTCTTTATCTAATCATGAAAGGTCCAAAGAGAGAGAGCCGTTGTCAAGATGCCCAAGGGAAAAGCAAAGAGGTGCATAGACTAAAGCCTATTAAAGAACGAATAGAGTGCTTCTTTCTGGTTCTGCTTTCTTCTCTCTCTCTCTCTCTCTCTCTCTCTCTCTCTCTCCTCTCTCCCCCCCCCTCCTCTCCTTCCTTCCTTCCCTCCCTCCCTCCCTCTCCCTTTGCAAACCTTCCAGCTCCCTGAGAAGCTTCCGTTAAGGTTTGTATAGCCCGTTGCACATCCCTGGGCATTTCAGAATCAACCTGTGTGCTTTAGCAAAACCCTGAAACCGCCAGGTGATGGTCCGTCTTGCAATTTAGCTGTGCATGAAGGAGAAATACTCATGTCCTAGATGAAGTGCAGCTATTGTGATCTTCTGTACAGGAGACAATTCTCACTGTTTACACAGGCCCAGTTGTTTATATGCAATTCATTCAGTGTGGTGTTTAGCATGCAAGACTCCTTTAAACCTCCTAGCTCAGGATCCATTTAGTTTTACAAGTTAAGCCAAATTCTTTTTTTCCATAAGTGCCTTTCCTTATTTTTGGATAAAATCAATAAACCATGAAATGTTTCTATTGAAAAATGATATGACCAAGCCCTCCCTGAGAATTTAGGGTTAAAATGTGGTTTGAGGCTTAAAGGCCCATTAAGGTGCTATTGGATTATGGTAAAATCCTTCTGAACGTGAACTTTACTGCGTTTTGACTTAGAAATGTAATCCAGCTCCAGGTCCTCAATATACAGTTGCCAAATGCTGCTTTTAGAATACATTAGTGCTGATGAGGGCAGCAGCTTGGCATGGCAGCTTGAAAATATGATTCCGTCAGTCTCTACTTTTAATGACCTTGAAGGAGAACCATTTCCCCACTTGGCTCTGGGAGAAAAATAGTAACTGAATTATCAACTTGGGAGTGTTATTAAATTAATATATGACACAGGTGAATTGCACATGAATTTTCTTAGGACTCCACCATCGTGATTTTGAAATACACATCATAAGGTTTTGTTGTGAGCCACAAAAAACTCTATGTCATCAAGTTGAGTATTCACATTTCACAGGGCTCATGAGGGACCTGACTTGTCCAAGGTCGCCCACTGGTAGTGCCTTGCTCAAACTGGGGAAACTGGGGTCCAATGAGTGTGATATTTAATGTTTAGTACGTCACAGAAGGAAAGTTTTAGCCCAGAAGGTTTTTTTGTTTTGTTTTGTTTTTCGTTTTCCTCAGTGAAGGACTGTGTTCGAGTAAGATGGTTTTAGACTCTGGAGTTAGCCAGACCTGAGTTTGAGGTTCAGCTCTGTCACCAGCAACCCTGGGTCGTGAGGCAGACCCCTAACCTTTCTAAATCTTAATTTCCCCACCTGTAAAATGAGAATGATGGGGATGACCATGGAGGCTGCCTCATGGGTAGTGGCAAGGATTCGGTGCGACAGTGTCGTGAAGCTCAGCTTCATCTATGGCAGGGCACTGGGTGAAGTTGTGAAATCACTGTAAGGTGCTTCTCAGCCACATCTTTACTAATTCAGATTTCATAAAGAGGGTCAAGAGAACAATTAATGCCTCAGAGGAAAATTGCTGTATTATCCCGTGCTGCCATTAATCTCTGTGTTGAGTTTGTAGGGGTTAAACTATGACATGTGGGCTTGCCCTGTAGAAGGAGTGCATACTGAATTCCTCCCGAAAGCATCTCTCACCTGAGCCAAGATTGATGTTCGTCATGGCCAGATGGGCATGTCATAGAAATGGAAGAAATTTTAAATATAAATTCCTGGCACACAGAAAGCAACCAACAAACGTCTGTTGAAGTCAGTGACATTGAACAAGGAGGTGGGGAGGTCTTGCCACAGATGTGACAGAACTCAAGAAACAGACACTCCATTTAAACTTTCTAATCCCATAGAGCAGGGATGACAAATGCCACTATTGTAGCCAAGCCCAGGACAGACATTACTAATCCATCCCAGCACTCTTATCTTCCAAACTTATATTTGTTTATAAGTGTGACTCTCCCATTAAGTGATGGGCACTTGGAGTATGATGATTGAGTTCGATTTCTTCTTTATTTCCCATAAGTCTCATTGAATAGATGTTTGCTGCTTACAGAATGGATGAGTTCAGAGGGGTTTAAGAGGTTTCCCAAGGACACACAGGAAGTTTGGCAGTAATTGAGTTTAACACCAGTTGAGAAATAGACACAGAAGTCAGGCAGATGGAGATGAAAGTACCATCTTTATTACCTTTATAAGGAGGTTGGAGGATGTGACTTGTGTCCATAGCAAGCCAGCAACAGTGAGCTGTCAAATGTTGAAACCCAGATGGAGACAGATGTCCTCTCAGACACAGGCAAGCCTGAGGTCCAAAGCACACCTCCACTTAGTGGGCCCCTAAGAAGCAGAGCCTAATGTTAAACTCAGGGAGTGGAAGGACAAAGCTGAAGGGGGATCCTCTGCAAGCAGATGGATCCCAAAGAGAGGCAGGGCAGGGCTGGAGCCACGCGTGCTCTGTCCTCGCCTACTCCCTATTAGTTAAGTAATAGTTTTCCCTTTAGTGGAAGGGGCAAAAGGGATAGGGAGGCCAGAAATGGTACTGGATGATGAGGGGTTTCCCCCAAAACACTAGGAGGAAATTGAGTGATCCCCTAATAGGCCCTGGGCATTAAATGGAATACTTACCTGGGAGGCGTTTAGCATGGGTACTGGCTGCACAGCAGGTATGCTACAAATCCTAGCTTCCTGCCCACACATCACTGCTCTGGAATTCTTATAAAAGGATTCAAAATATACTACTTGGAAGTCAATTAAGAGCTTCCAATATTGCTGGGTCCACTCTGTCTTATCATGTTTTCCCCTTCCCACTGTATCATCTACAAGAAAAGGAAAAGCACATTTCTGAGGAGCCGGCCTCCCAGTGTGCCTGAGGACACTTAGCAGCATGTCACTTAGCAGCAGATACTGACTTGTGAGCCAGCATTGGCGTATCACGATCAATGTACGTCGTTCCAGGCCCTCTCTTCATCTCAGGGAGCCGGCTGCTCTCGGCCACCAGCTGCAGGGGGCACCAGGTCGGATTGTTCTCCACTCCATAGCCATGTCCCAGACGTGGTCTGCAACATGGAGAGCTGTATGAACAGAGCAGAGAAGCTCCACGGGGGTCAAGGAGGGCCACAGCTTGTTCTCCAGCTGAGCCTCTGCAAAGAGTCCCTTGTGGGCTTCTTTTCTTTGGTGAATCATGCTCTAAACTGGCATCCTGCGTGCCACCGGGCCTCTTTTCAAGTCTGGAGAAATAGGGGAGAGGTGGTGCCCTGAGCGCTCTGCCTCTGAGGAGCTTGTTTTATGTAGTGTGTGTGTGTGTGTGTGTGTGTGTGTGTGTGTGTACGCACGCACATGCACTCATGTTGCTGGCTGACTGACTCTCCATCTCATCTGTCAAGGCCAACTGCACAGTAGGTAAGAACAACACCTGCTCAGGAGCAAAACAGTCAAAAGTCAAATGTGGCCACTTGACTCCCACCTAACCTTGGACAAGTAGCTGTTTATGCCTCAGCTTCCTCATCTATAAGACGGGGACTATGATACCTGTCTCTACTGTGTTTATGATATATATAAAGCATTTAATCCATGGCGCATGAAAACGAAGTTTGGGTTTTCCTATTCTACTGTTAATACTGTCATGTCAGAATGAATTTGAGATATTCTACAGGACGTACATACAACTAAACTTGTAATTAAACAAAAATTGCCAGTAAAGGAAAAATGGGAATAAAAATAAGGTGTGAGGGCTAAGGCAAATAAAAATAAAAGCCGGAAAGGTAGGCTGTGGTGGGAGCGGGTGGTGGAGAAGGAAGTAAAGAAACAGAATTGTTTAAAAATCAGAGTATAAGATTATATACAGTTGGTACAATAAGTAGTCAATTTAGTTCTGGGCTTCCTGGCAGCCAAATCAATAAAGGGAAAAAATTCAGACGATGTAGTGCAACCCTAACTGAAAATTTAGAATTTAGAAGAATCTAGCTCACCTACTGTCTTTCCTAAAAGATCAAATCACAAAGTTAACAACATGGATTCCGAGTTAATCATTATCTCCTTTTGGTGTGTGTGCGCGTGTATGTATGTAAATAGCTGTCTGCACAATTAAAGTTCACCTATTATTCTTAAAGTCAGTGATAATTTCATTTCAGTCAAATTACACACTTCATATTTAAAGGTTACTTGTTCCTATAGCCTGTGGCCTATTTTGCTCTCGATTTTGAAGCAGTTTGTGAAGGAAATGAAGCTTTCCAGATAAGCCTGCTCACCCTGTTCCCACTGAAAGCTAGTAGAGACCTCCCAAGGCCGTTCGTGGTGTTGTGCTGGCCCTTCCTGCTTGGCCCCAAGTTGTTTCTATAATGATTATGCTTCTTCTTGCCTTCTGAACCTGAACATACAACATAGTTTCCCACGTGCAGCTTGCTCTCTCAAACCAGCCACAGTGTTTGGTCTTCCTGTCTCTGCTCCTGGGTCCTCCGTCAGGTCTTGGATTAGAGTGATCTTGGGGTCTCCTGTGGTCAGCCTCAGAATGGGAGCTCTGATAAAGAATCATTTGGGACCCAACCCGGCAATGGGGTGCCACCCCTCTCCCCTCTGGATCACCAGGGGCAAAGGAATTCAGGCAAGTAGAACATAAGAAGATATCAGAAATGCATACTAATCTTGGGGATAATGCTAGGAAGAGAAGTGTGGTAGACACCTGCTCAAAATAGCTCTGGGTGCTCCCTTTTCCATCTTATATCTGTACCATCACATCCATGCACCAGTTAGTAGGAGCTCACAGATTGTGAGGGTACCATTCTGAATACAGGCCTGCAATGGCTTTCATTGAGTGGAATGAATTTGAGATCAGAAGCTGCTGTGCTCTGAAGTTTATCACTATGTTTGTGCTGAAGCCACAATTTCCATTGGCTGCTCCCAGCCCATGATGCGTGACAGTCAGGACATTAAGGCTGGATCCCTCAAAGGATGTGTGGACATGCTTTAATCCACCACAAGGAGTGTTGCATTTGTCATTTGCAAGGAGTCTTGTGGTTCAAACCTGTGGCAGATGGGCTTTGTGAGGTCTCATGGTTGTGTATTGACTAGAAGCTCTATACTTTAGAAGCTCTATGGAGGTGTGGTGAACTCCGGGCAGCTTCCTATCAATCAAGGATTGTCTTGTTCCCAGCCTGCTTGTCCCTTGCAAGGTCATTGATGCGTTTGCTTTATTTGTTCAGCCATGTGGTTAGTTGGTGGAAGATACAGGACTTGAACACAAGTTTCCTCACTCTCATTCTGGGTTCTCTTCCCACTGTGCTGGGATTAACTGAGCCCTGTGCTCCTTCCATCATTTCATCTTCCAGTCTTTCCTGGAGACTGAAGAGAAAAACATGGGGCCAGATCCTGATTTGGTTTTGGCATCGAGACTGACCCGGTCAAGTGCCAATGAATTTTTCTTCTCCCTGTTAAACCTGGAAGTGTCTTACCACGAACCATGAATGTATATAGTTTAAAAACTCGCAGCAGTTCCCTTTGTTCCTGTCTGTTTTCATTTTGCCTTTCCCCAGGTCACACACGAAGATGTTTTTCAAAAAAGCAAGTTCAGGAAGTAAAAATTAAATCACGGACAAACTGAAGACTTCATTAGTACCAGTTTTTACGTTCTCTCCTTTTTGGGTGGCAGGGAGGGGACACTGATGAGAGAGAATGCAGACAACTCAGCCGTTCCAACCAAAGTTGCGCTTCGCTTGATGAAATAAAAACAAAGCAATGACTACAGTGAAATATCTCGATGACACAGAGACTCGGCATTGCTTTACTAAAGTCAAGAGAAATTCTGAGGGCACAATTATTTATTTATTAATAAAATTAAATTGATTAACAGTGATGCTTTTATGCCTTCCTCTCCTAAAAGACAAAGTCCTGACAAACCAAGTCTGAAATAACCTTTAATTTCACCACCAGGGGCACGTGAATTCGATTTTTTTTCAGTAGTGCCATTATGAGACATTGGAAGGCCAACTCTGGTAACATTTGCAGATGTTATTCCCCCCGCAAAAGAAGAGAAAATTGTTACTGTTTTCTAGCTGTGACTATAATTCACATTATGTAAAATGCTAAACAGGCAATAACTACTACACACAAGCTAATAGCAAATCTCCAGAAAATCTGGCAGTTATTATTTTGAAGCCTTTTAATGTTTTCCATTTTTTTTGGGGGGGGGCTGACATATTTATTCTCTGTGCTACATGGTTTTTTTTTGTTGTTGTTTGTTTTTTTTTGGTCTCCATTAGAGTTTCCATATGCATATGTGGTTGTATCCAGCAAAGGTTACTAAATGCTCTTTTATTGGCTTCTCTGGGTTGTCACATGATACTCTGTTAGGGTTTCTTTACAATCCAAGCGTACTTCTCCATCATGCTAGCATTCCGGTGCCTCCACGCTGTTCCTCTGGGTGTCAACAGATGCTCTTTACAAATACAAGGCAGAACCTGGGGTAAGGGGTGGAGTTTGAGTGTATTTATCTCCTTCACGCTCTGAGAGTGATTTTGGGCCATCTCCCTGAGTGGACATCAGTGGAAAGATGATAAAAGAAATAGACTTTGTAAATCTCAGCATCCCCTGGGGTTACAAAGCCCATTCAGCTCATCTTCCTCATGAGAAGTTCAATGAGTTTCCTTGGGAAGCACAGCAAGGAAGTAGCAGAGTCGAGACTGGAACCCCGGTTTGCAGGACCCAGGACTTGACCTCATCCGTCTGCTCTGTTCTGTGTTTGTGGCGAGAATCCTATCGGACCAGTTCTGTTGTGCTGAGGCCTGAAACTGGGGAGGGAGGCCAGGCATTCTTCTCCAGGCGTGTAGGCAGGAAGTGGAAGAAGACACAAAGAAATGAAAGGAAGAAACAAGGGAGTCCCACTGGCTCACACAGCTCCTAATCCCCAGGCTGAATTAGAAACAGGATGTTACTGACACTCAGTCAGAACTGAGAAGTTACAGAGGTTGCTTGGCGATACCACTCAGGGTTTATTATTCTGTAAGATGCTGAGCAGCCTGCCCGTGCCTGCTGGTCTGAACTCTGGGCTCTTGGAAATGCCTAAGGAAGAGGGAAGCTTTTAAAGTAAAGCTCAGTTTTTGGAAAACATAAAAATGAGCAGGAGGCCACCCTGGGGGCCTCAGCTTGCTTACCTTCGCATGAAAGGTTGTCCTTTTTTTTCCTGCCTGCAACAGCAGATTGTTCTCTCCAGCCATCTTCACGCCGTTTGTTTTAAAGCTTTTAA